>NC_053023.1:36708258-36861779 GCF_003073215.2 Triticum urartu | reverse complement strand
GTGTGGCTGCCCTCCCTCCCCCTTCCTTTATATAGGCCCCTTGGGGGGCGCCGGCCCTAGGAGATGGGATCTCCTTGGGGGGGGGGGGCTGCCAAGGGGGGGGCTTGCCCCCCAAGGCAAGTGGAGGCGCCCCCCACCGTAGGGTTTCCAGCCCTAGGCGCAGTGGGGGCCCAAAGGGGGGCGCACCAGCCCACTAGGGGCTGGTTCCCTCCCCACTTCAGCCCACGGGGCCCTCCGGGATGGGTGGCCCCACCCGGTGGACCCCCGGGACCCATCCGGTGGTCCCGGTACAATACCGGTGACTCCGAATCCTTCCCGATGGCCGAAACTGCACTTCCTATATATAACTCTCCACCTCCGGACCATTACGGAACTCCTCGTGATGTCCAGGATCTCATCCGGGACTCCGAACAACTTTCGGATTACTGCATACTCATATCTATACAACCCTAGCGTCACCGAACCTTAAGTGTGTAGACCCTACGGGTTCGGGAGACAAGCAGACATGACCGAGACGACTCTCCGGTCAATAACCAACAGCGGGATCTGGATACCCATGTTGGCTCCCACATGCTCCTCGATGATCTCATCGGATGAACCACGATGTCGAGGACTTAATCAATCCTGTATTCAATTCCCTTTGTCAATCGGTACGTTACTTGTCCGAGACTCGATCGTCGGTATCCCAATACCTTGTTCAGTCTCGTTACCGGCAAGTCACTTTACTCGTACCGTAATGCATGATCCCGTGATCAACCACTTGATCACATTGAGCATTATGATGATGCATTACCGAGTGGGCCCAGAGATACCTCTCCGTCATACGGAGTGACAAATCCCAGTCTCGATTCGTGCCAACCCAACAGACACTTTCAGAGATACATGTAATGTACCTTTATAGTCACCCAGTTACGTTGTGACGTTTGGCACACCCAAGGCACTCCTACAGTATCCGGGAGTTGCACAATCTCATGGTCTAAGGAAATGATACTTGACATTCAGAAAAGCTACAGCAAACGAACTACACGATCTTTGAGCTAAGCTTACGATTGGGTCTTGTCCATCACATCATTCTCCTAATGATGTGATCCCGTTATCAATGACATCTAATGTCCATAGTCAGGAAACCATGACTATCCTTTGATCAACGAGCTAGTCAACTAGAGGCTCACTAGGGACGTGTTGTGGTCTATGTATTCACACATGTATTACGATTTCCGGATAATATAATTATAGCATGAATAATAGATAATTATCATGAACAAGGAAATATAATAATCATTTTATTATTGCCTCTAGGGCATATTTCCAACATGCAGCACCAGTTCTCTTGTTTAGCTGCAACCGGCAAATAAAAAGCTGGAACAAGCATGTAGTTTTGGTGCATCGGCTGGAGTGTTTTCTGCGGCGACGCTGGCGGCCGCCTCATTTGTTGCATCCGACAAGACAAAAAGCTTCTACCGCCGAGCTTTTTTGCTACCACAACGACTGACGGAAGTAGTGACCAGGAGATGGATTTTGCAGCAAACGGTCTGTTTTTCAGCACAAAACCAAAAGCCGATGGTAGCAAATGTGGGCGTCGATTCCAGCAAAAACCAAAAGCGATGGTAGCATTTCGGTTGCAGCAAAAAAATGCATCGCCGCCGTCGGCCAACACCGCAGTGCATGCATGTAGCAAAAAAAGTCACTGGTGGTAGCAAAAACTGGCTACGGTTGTAGCAAAAATGTCGATGTTCCAGCAGGACAAACTCTGGTGGTAGCATTTTTGGGGGTGGTTCCAGCAAAACTCCCCGCCGGTTCCAGCAAACTTGGTCGCCGGTTGCAACTTCCTGTGAGTCCCTGTCGCAGCTCCAGGTTGTGGCTTGCTCCATCGCAGGACGCGGCCGTTGCTCTCCGGTGGCGCGCCGGCGTCTTCTGGTTGAAGCTTTTGTCGTCGTTGGTTGTAGCTTTTGGGTCGCCGATTGCAGCATCGATGGAGGAGCAAAAACTTTTGGGTTTTGTTTGGGAGAGGAGATGCTTGCAACGGCAGATAGGTGGCGCTCGTGAAAGCAGCAGGGGGTCGCGCCGCTGACGCCGGTGAGCTCGTACTGCGGGAGATGGGATGAGATCAGACAGAAGCGGAAGGAAGAAGAAGGAGAGAAAAAGAAAAAAAAATAGAGAAAGAAAACGTTTGGGTCCACCAAGCGTGCGTTGCCAGCCTGTCTCGCGCGTGAAAAAAGGAAGCCAGCGGGAGCGAACCGGCGGAGCGCTTTGGCCGGCGCTCCGGCCTGATACGTTTACCAAAACAATTATGGCAATGTGGTAAGATTAATTACAGACCATAGTTACCAAGAAAGTGTACTATGTGGCAATCTTATCGGTTCCTCAACTCAGAACACTCTGTCAATGTGGTAGGATTAATGATATTCTAAAAATAAGGATGACCTTTTTGAGAATGGAGCATTTAGACATGAGAGAGTTTGTGTTGAGTGTTTCTCCTTGCTGTGTGCATGTGCCCTGAAAGCGCCTCGTGCCATGTAAAGTGTGTCGCCACTCTCATAGGTATTGGACATGCACTCCACGGATCTAAGGAGGCCATCTAGCTTGACCTAGGGAAAGGTGGCATCCGAAAATTTTAAAAATTCATCTTAACTATTAGAATATGTAACGAATTGATCACAAATATATTTCTTCTATATTTGAGTAGTATCTTTGGCAATCAAAACGACATGCATGCTTTTGACCACTGTAACAGAGGTCTTCATGGACATGTCACCTTTAATCCATTTTGTTGTTGATGGTTATAACATATGTATATTTGTGTATGGCCAAAATGGGTCAGGGAAACCCTTCACAATGGTTCATAATTTTCCCGTCTTTGTGGTAATTTTATTCTGATTGCAAAATCAAAACATTATTTTGTGATGTTGCAAAGTTGTCCTGAAATACTAAAGAAGAGCTTGGCGTCAGTTATAGGACTTTAAATTTAAATGTTCGATATTCAAGCACAGAGGAGGGACACATTTCGTTATGAAATTTCAGATCTTCTTCATAGTGGTCCAAACAAGAAATATCCTTCATTGTTGAATTAGGTACTGATGAATCAAACTTGCAATAGTCATCATTATCCTATTACACAAATGAATCTCCTTTTTTGTGATATACATAACAGCAATCAACATTAGGAACTCGAAATAGCTCTCAAAAAGGCATTGCAGTTCCAGATGCAAACATAGTTTTGGTCGCATCGACCTTCGGTATGGTTGATTTGATGGACCTTGGTCAAAATAACTGTGCAGTTTGCTCAATGGCTATAAATTACAGTAGTCGCTCCTATAGGTAATGCTTGATTTTTCCAATGCCGACTTTCACTGCTTGATTTTTCCAATGCCGACTTTCACGCCAAAAAAGAAATAAATATGAATCTGGTGTTTTTAGGGGATGGTTGAGGAATGCACTTTTCCATGTTCAAGGGTGAAAATTAACATAGGGCACAGTCCTAAGGGGTTGCATGCATCTTGTGGATTGACAGACTGAAGGAGGCACAACACATAAACAAGTGATTTGTTGAAACTAGCGGATGCCATCGTGTCCCTCGCTTGGAAAAATGTACATATGTTCCTTACCGGAATTTAAAGCTTACTCGGTTACTCCAGGACTCTCTTGGTATCTCTAAAACTCAACATCCTAATTAATTTGCACCTTCTTGGAGCCGAGTCTATCACTGATTTGGGATGTCCACTTGTTTTGTAAAAAATTATATGAACACATGTGGGCCTCCCAGTTATATTATGCGAGTTATGTGGATGTGGATGGGGGTTGGGTTTGCTCTCTTCTGAGTAGAATAATATTCCTACTTTAAAAAATACGGCAATTCACTTATGATTGTCTAAGCAGAATAATTTTGCTACTTTAGAAAATATGGCAATTACTCTTCATTAGAGATGGTTTTGCAACAAGTTATATGTGCGAGCGGTTCATATATTTTTAAAATCAACACATACAATTTTTTGGTTAGTATAGAAGGGTAAATGCATTGCTTGGTTGCTTCAAGAGTTAATAACTAACACGGCGCCTACCAGTTGCATGCCCAACAAAGGACATCATATTTTTATTCCATGGTAATATAATGCACCACATTCAACTGTATGTTACAACAAGGCAATGATTTAGGAGATATGCCTCCTCCCCCTTGATGGAGGTGGCAGATCGGCACAAACACGTGGGGAGGGGGTCATGCTGGAGAGCAGGACGGTTGACGAGGGTGTCCTCCTTGACGTTTTGTGCAGAAGAATGGTGTGAAGGAGAGAGGATGCCATGGCAAAGGTGAGGTGGGCGTCATCCGATTTTGAAGCAATAAATGTCCTGCTACGGCGGGAAAGCATGTGAATACAGGAGGATCCCGCAGTAGAAGGGAAGGTTCTTTTTGCATTGGGCCCGCGCGTTGGAGATAACTTGATGGGTAGTTTGGACAACCACAATCCCATCCCCGAATTGGTCTAAATTTGGTGGTGCTCGGACTGTCCAGACGGTTAAGTTTTGAGGAGCCCGGACAGGATGGCAATTTTACCCATGGGTACGGGTACCCGCGGGTACCGTACCTGCATGGGCCGAGTATGGGCACAAGTTTATACCCATGGGTAGTACCCATACCCTGCCCGTTAAGTTATGGGTAGGGCACGGGTATAGCCTCATACCCATGGATATACCCATACCCTATCCATTTATACTGACATGTGGACTTTATCCATGGAGCTCCAACATATGCGCAAGGGTCAGTAGTGTCAAAGGAGGTGGGCGACCCAACTACTCCCGTAATTAAGCCTCACACCATCACACGAAATACCTTCACCTTCATTAAATGTTTTTTTTTTGTAAAATATGCTATCAACGAATATAAAATTATGAATAACTTGTGCACTCCTTGATCTACCCGTTGGGTACCCAATGGGTATGTGTACCCAACGGGTATGGGTACGGGTAAAGTCTCATACCCGTGGGTACGGGTATGAGTAAAAATTTATACCCATTAACTACATGATTATGGGTATGGTATTGCTCTACCTGCCCTATACCCTGCCCATTGCCATCCTTAAGCCTAGTGGGCGCCCGTCAAAACATGCTTGGATGTGTGAGGGAGAAGTGAGCTTCTGCATTGCAAACGACCTTAATTATTTGTTTGATCTTGTTTGATGTTCAACACAGGATTGGACGTATGAGGAAGAAACGAGCTTCTATCTTGAAGACGACCTTAATTATTTATTTGATTAATTTATATGTATTATAGCCCATGGCAACGCATGGGCGCATTCTACTATTTTTGCAAATAGTTCTGTCTTTCTCTCGAGCATGGTCGCTAAACCTGGCTCTTGAGCCCAACGATACTTCCATTGTACCTTATACTCTTATTATGCAATAAAGTGATCATGTTTACCCCTAAAAAAAAGTCGTACGTAAGATCACGCTCCTTGCGATCAGACGGCTATGCACATCGCGAACAGACGGCCACGCACGCGGTTTATGCAATCTTTGGATCAGTCGGCTTAATTTGATCCATTTCCAACTAGTAACAAATAAGAAATATCAAATCAGTTCAATCGTTGCCGTTTCTGAAAGGTCTAGTGTTGATGCCATTTTTTTTTTTGTCCCGCGGAGAAAAGGAATCAATTGATCACCTGCCTGTCTTGCCACTCGAATGCTTCATCCTAAATTCCTAATTAACATGCAATCACTAATCATCTTGTAGCATCAACTTAATTACCGGCTTCCAAGTATGCTACTCGTAATCAAAAAGAAAAGGTATACCACTGATCTCTGGCCAATCAAATCTGCAATTCCTGTAAAAAAAAATCCTTACTTACCACTTTTGAAACACACTGCCCGCTATTAATACTGCCCTTAGAAGAAGATCGAGTTAGGAATTAGGAACTTAGAAACAAACAATCAATCAAATTCAATGGTGTGCACCATGTGTCGCGGCCTTTTGCTCCTTGGCCTCTTCCTGATCCTGACGCCGCTGGTGTGTGGGTACACCGACGGCGGGTTCAGCGTGGAGCTCATCCACCGGGACTCCCCCAGGTCGCCGTTCCACGACCCGTCGCTCACCCCGCACGGCCGCGTGCTTGCCGCCGTGCAGCGCTCGTACGCCGGCTCAGGCTCTCCCGACCCTGACGGCGCGGTGTCGGAGGTGATCTCAGGCACGTTCCAGTTCTTCATGTACGTCAACGTCGGCACGCCACCACCCGGATGCTGGCCCTCGTCGACACCGGCAGCGACCTCGTGTGGCTCAGATGCACCAACGGTTCTGCTTCTCCGGCACCGCCGCCGCTAGCAGCGGCAGCAGCAGCCGGCGGGACGAGCAGCGTGTTCGACCTGTCCTCCTCGTCGACCTACGGCCTCGTGGACTGCCAGTCCGACTCGTGCCACTCGGTCCACGGCACCTCCTGCGACGCCACCTCCTTGTGTCAGTACAGCTACTCGTACGTGGGCGGCTCAAGCAGTAGCGGCCTCGTCTCCACCGAGACCTTCACCTTCGACGACGCTCCCGGTGGCCCGCAGCTGCAAGTGCCCAGAGTCAACTTCGGCTGCGCCACCACCGCCAACTTCCCCGGTTACGGCATCGTAGGCCTCTCGGACGGGAAATCTTCCCTGATCAACCAGATGAGCGCGGCCACGTCGCTCGGCCGGAGGTTCTCCTACTGCCTCGCGCCCTACTTAAGCGACGCGTCCTCGGCGCTCAACTTCGGGTCCCGCGCCACCGTGACGGAGCCGGGCGCGGTGACCACGCCGATGGAGGCTTCCTACACCGTCGAAATCGTGGCCGTCAGGGTTGGGAACTCGATCATCAAGCTGCCGAATTCGAAGCGGTCCCCCGTCATCGTCGACTCCGGGTCGATGCTGACGTCCCTCGACGGGGAGCTGCTGGACCCCATCGTGGAGGCGCTCGCCCGGAGCATCAAACTCCCGCGCAAGCAGTCGCCCAACCCGGAGCTGTTTTCGGTGTGCTACCAGGCGGACGGCATGAAGGCGCTGGAGAAGGTTTTCCCGGACGTCACCTTGGAGCTGGGCGGGGGCGCCTTGGTCAAGCTCAAGGCGGAGAACGTGTTCATGGACCTTCTGCTACGGACCGTGTGCTTGGCCATCGTGCCGGTGAAGTATGAGGGTTCGGTTCCGACGATCGGCAGCGTCATGCAGCACAACATGCATGTCGGCTACGACCTCGACAAGCGCACCATCACCTTCGCCCCTGCCGACTGCGCCACCTCTTTCCCCTCTCCTCCCGCCTCTGTTGTCTAGCTGGTTAGCTAAAGCTAATTGCCAGGTAGTAATAATCACTAGGTTTAGGTTTTTTTTAAGAGTGAAAAAAGAAACAAACTCTTCAATGAAGGAACTTTTTTTTGGGTGGAAACAATGAAGTAGCTTGTGAACGCTCCAAACCGAATCAGGATAAGAAGGTGAATGATAGATCAAGAAATCAAATCCAAAAAAAAGGTAGAAGAACAAGGACAAGAAGCAAACGAACTAACATTTCCATTATTCCAAATTCTGAAAGAAAACTCCATATGTCGAAAAGCGGGTGTACATAGAAACAACGGATTTGCTATTTCACATACTTTCTAACCATATGATTTAGACACCATAGATTCGTGTTCTTTTGTCTTTTTTTTTTGTCTTTTGGCGTTGCCTCTGTATGTGTTGTTCGCGCATGGTTTCCCCTAGCGTTTAGGCCATTGATTTATTTTCTTAGAGCCCTCCTGTCTCCGCTCAGTGTTGGTTGCGGACACCAGTAATTTTTTTGCTTTTTATTTCATTTTTTTCTTTTTCAAATTTGTAAACTTTTTTTAATTCATGAAATCTTTTATTTTTTATTTTCTCCATTTTCTAAAAAATTAATTAAAAATCCATCGCTGTCAATTGACTGTCCACAATAAAAGAGGCTGTCTTTTTTCTTGTCCTAGTTTCATTTGGGATTATTTGCTACTAGCGGACATTCACTTTGGCACATGGGAGCATATGCTTCTGCCACCGGTAAAATATTTCAGAATGTCAAAAAATTCCAGAAAAAACATTGGTGTGTATATCAAGAGAATCTATGTGGGCACACCAAGTTTTGCGGAAGACATTTTTTGTAGCCTATGTAAAAAAGACAAAAAGATTGTCCCGTGAAATGCCTTTTTAACATCGAATTTTGTCTTTTTCACAAGCGAAAGGAAAGTTGTCAGTTTTTCGCAAACGAATTTGTGAGGCGTAGAATGTTGAGATGTATGCATGAAACCTTTTGTCACCATTTTGTGACATTTGAAATACATTTAAAACACATTTTTAAAGCGAGAAGCATATACACCCGTGAGCCAAAACGCCACTCACTAGTATTTATTTAAATGGCTAGATAACATGTTGGTAGCTAGTCTGATGCACATTTATGTTTGGGTGGCTGATCAACGCAAGTTGTTTGCTGTTGCCATCACATTCTTTTCTTCTATTTCCTTCTCTCTCTCTCTCTCTCTCTCTTCTCCTTCTTTTGCTTGTGTGTAACTATCTACTAACTCGAAAGAGACGGAAATCAAAACGGAGTAAGGATATTGGGTTTCCACCTTACCTATTTCATGTCGGTCTTTTGCATCCCTAAAAATGTCCTCAAAACCATTGACTCCCTTCGTAGGGCCTTCTTTTGGGCGGGAGAGGATTCTTGTTCAGGAGTTCAATGCCTTATTGCATGGAAAAATGCGTGTACACCTAAAATGTATGGTGGTTTAGGGCTAAAAAACCTGCATGTTCAAAACAATTGACTGCTCATGAAATTCGCAGCTAAGGCTTTATCCTCTTCTCCGACACCTTGGTTGGAATGCTTAGACCTTCAACATCCAAACGCACTAGTCTCCTCCCACCAAACCTCTTTTCTCTGCCGTACCATCTCCCAACAAATCCCCACCCTCCAGAAAATCTCCTTCGTATTAACAAACAGTAGTTCACACACATACTTTTGGGACGACACTTGGTTGACCCCAAGACCTCTAGCTACCACCTTCCCCCACCTCTTCTCACACTCCATTATTCCAAATTCTGAAAGAAAACTCCATATGTCGAAAAGCGGGTATACATAGAAAAAACGGATTTGCTATTTCACATACTTTCTAACCATACGATTTAGACACCAAAGATTCATGTTCTTTTGTCCTTTTTTTGTCTTTTGGCGTTGCCTCTGTACGTGTCGTTCGCGCATGGGTTCCGCTAGCGTTTAGGCCATTGTTTTATTTTCTTAGAGCCCTCCTGTCTTCGCTCAGTGTTGGTTGCGGACACTAGTAACTTTTTTATTTTTATTTCGTTTTTGTTCTTTTTCAAATTTGTAAACTTTTTTAATTCATGAAATCTTTTATTCTTTTATTTTCTCTCTTCCATTTTCTAAAAAAATAAAAAAAAATCCATCGCTGTCAATTGACTGTCCACAATAAAAAGAGGTTGTCTTTTTTCTTGTCCTAGTTTCATTTGGGATTATCTGCTACTAGCGAACATTCACTTTGGCACATGGGAGCATATGCTTCTGCCACCGGTAAAACATTTCAGAATGTGAAAAAATTCCAGAAAAAACATTGGTGTGTATATCAAGAGAATCTATGTGGGCACACCAAGTTTTGCGGAAAACCGGCATTTTTTGTGGCTTGTGTATAAAAGACAAAAAAAAATTGTCCCGTGAAATGCCCTTTTTAACACTGGATTTTGTCTTTTTCAAAGCGAAAGGAAAGTTGTCAGCTTTTCGCGAACGAATTTGTGAGGCGTAGAATGTTGAGATGTATGCATGAAACTTTTTGTCAGCATTTTGTGACATTTGAAATACATTTAAAACACATTTTTTAAGCCAGGAGCATATACACCCGGGAGCCAAAACGCCACTCACTAGTATTTATTTAGATGGCTAGATAACATGTTGGTAGCTAGTCTGATGCACATTTATGTTTGGGTGGCTGATCAACGCAAGTTGTTTGTTGTTGCCATCACATTCTTTTCTTTTGTTTCCTTTCTCTCTCTCTCTCTCTCTCTTCTCCTTCTTTTGCTTGTGGGTAACTATCTACTAACTCGAAAGAGACAGGAATCAAAACGGGGTAAGGATATTGGGTCTCCACCACAAATTCCCCGGGCCTATCAACATCTACTCATGACTATGTACTTGATGGATATCTCGGCAGAATATGTTGTAGTAATTGACAGCCCCAATTGGCGGACTTGCATTCCAATTATTTTGTTAATGGCATTAATGATGGATTAAATCGAGACAATAACGTGCTCTAGTGACATCGCCAAACAACAATGAGCACATACTAACACAGTGGCAGGAGGAAAGAGAAATCAGGCCTATATCTAATGATGAAGTGACAAAATGATTCCAAACAATTGATACCTCACAAAACTGTTAACTAGCTAATTGACACTTGTTGTGATAAGGAAATAATTTAGATAAGACATAACAAGAATATATTGGAAACCAGAAATCATGCCACTGCCCGGCAAAAAAAATTGACTATGGTACATTTAAAACAATGTTAGTGGACATGACATCTATATATCAGCATAATAAAATATGAGCTATGATTTGACGCAAATAATCTTAATCTTAGCATTCTAATCTAATCAATGACTCGAAAAGTTAAGTTCAGTATCGGTAAATTTTGCAGTGGAGTTCCAAACTTGTCCGCATCTTAAAGTCAGCACCACATTCCATGTAATATTCGTGCAAAATTACAAAACCAATCTAATTGCTGCGATGCTATTGAAAACTTTTCTCTTCGACGATTGTCGCAAGGGTCAATGGTTTGACCATGGTCTCAAATAACCACCCTGTCAGCACAATTCATTTTTTAGAGTGTGCGGATCCTGTCATGCATGCATGGTTGAACCTACCGACCGGACAAGATCTCGCTGCTTCACTGACGCATGAGAACTTGAGAAGGCAGCAGATCGAAGAAACACGAGTTGCAGGCCATGCAGGGTTCACACTGGCTCCTCCCACTCCAACTATAACCAGTTGGCACTTAACTAGTAGCAGTAGCAACTGCCAAGCAGTCATGCATGGTGGCGCCGATATGGTAACACTGCAACTACTGTATATACTACTCTCTCTCTCTCTCTCTCCTTATTAGCATGTTGCTGAGGAGGAGGGAGGACACAGGAATCTTCCTGCGCATGGCTGGCCTTTGTCCCATTAGAGGACACGGATCACAAATCGCCTCCTCAGAGGGACAATGGTTGGGAGGCAGGGAGAGCATGGGTGACAGGATGATAAAGTGTGTGTTTTTGGAAAGCAAAGAAAGGAAGCAACACATGGATCATCCATGGGCCTCCTGGATCTGATTAGTTAACTACTCAAAGCTGATGATAATGAGAGCTTTTCATTTCTGCATGCACATGCATGGCGACTAGGTGACTGAGAGACACTACGGGTGTGTTTGGTAGGGTGGATGAGGGCAAAAGTTCCCAATCCGATCCACTTTTGCTTGTTTGATAGGGTGCATGGGCTCACCTCAGTTATGCTCATCTGATGCATAAAAGTGCCCTCAGCCATGCTCATCTCATGCATCCCAGACAGGGTGCATGGAGGCAGCTATGCTGGCCCTGACACTCGTCCTCACCGATCAAACCATGTCCGGATATGTTTATTTTTTCAAAAAGAATCAAAATTTCAAAATTTGTTTAAATTTTTGAAAAACTTTAGAATTTCAGAAAAAATGAATTTCAAAATTGTTTAAATTTTCAAAAAAATCATAATTTCAAAATTTCTTTGGATTTTCAATAAATATTTGAAATTTCAAATTTTCTAAAAAAAATCATAAATGTTCGAAATTTCTAAAGGAAATCAAAATTTGTTTGAATTTTGAAAAAAAAGAATTTTAATTTTTTATAAAATATTCAAATTTTGTTTAAATTTTCAAAAAAAACTCGTAATTTCAAATATGATCAAATAAAAAAACAGAATTTCAAAATTTATTTTAATTTCCCAAAAAAGTTTAGAATATCAAAATATGTTTAAATTTGTGTTGACATTTTTTCGATTTTGTTCATCCATCAAAAAATATATTCAGAATTCGAAATTGTTCAGCATGTCTAAACACATGCAGGCTACCAAACAAAAATCTCAGCTCAGCATGTCTCAGTGCATACATCACTGCCAAACAACAGCAACTGTATGGACTTAGGGCATCTCCAGCCGTTGGCCCCCCAGGAGGGGCAAAAAATCACCCCCTGGGGGCGCACCGGCGCTAAACAGCGCACTGGGGGCGTGATGCCCCCCAGTCGCGGCCCCCCACGGGTTTTTAAAAAAGTCAAATACGGCACAAACACGACTCAAATTTAACGCAAACATCGGCGAGTTCGTTCAAATTTAAACATACTTTACAAAAAAAGGGAAAAACTACCGCGGGCTACCCCCGCCGTCTCCCTCGCCGCCCGCCTCGCCGCCCGCCCACGCGGTTCTACATGCCGAGGAGGCTGTAGAACCGCGTGTAGTCACCGCCGTCATCGTCGTCGCCCCCGCCTACGCCTCCGTCGTGCCTGCTGCATCCTTCCCTCGGTTGGCGCGGCGGGTTGGACGGTCCGGGGGCGTCGTCGTCGTCGTCGTTGTCGAGGACCACGATGTCGTGCTCATCCTCGCGCCCACGCTTGCGGGCGGCGATCTCCTCTAGGGCCCGGCGCTGCCGGACCATCTCGTCGCGGAGGTAGTCGTCCCGCGCCCACCGCAGAGCGTCCTCGTCGGAGAAGCCGCGCCGGGCTATCTCCTCATACTCCGAGGGGAGGCCGGGCTCGACGAGGACGAAGCGGCCGGTGGGGGAGGCGTTGTCGCCGATGCGGACGAGGCGATTGATTCGCCGCGGGAAACGAGGCGATGAGGACGACGAAGGGCCGAGAAGAGAGCCGTGTCGCTGACGCGGCGGGCCCGCGGCTGTTTCGCGCCAAAACAGTTCGCCCCGGCGCCCCCCAGCGCGCCGGGTTCGGCCTGGGTCCGCCGGCGCTGTTTTCGATCCAGGCCGGCGAAGATCGGGCTCCTGGGGCGCGACTGGGCCGATTTTTCGACGCCGGCGTAAAAAAAACGTCTGGGAAGGCCTTCCTGGGGCGCGGCTGGAGATACCCTTAGCATGTCTACACTCAGCATGTATGAGATAAAAACAACTAGACTAGGTCCATACATGCTACCAAACACATCCTACACTACACAACCGAGCCTGCCTGCCTACCTACTACTGCGGCTCCATTTGTTTTGTTCCGTGAGATCGCTTGGAATGTGAGTCATCGATCGCTTATCTTACTCATGTGTCGGGACGATGCATGGTTCAAATGAACACGCGATCGTATGCTTCGGAATTGATTGAAAAGTGGGATCCGCGTCGACGACAGGCGGACTCCTGTCAGGACGCACACACTTGCTCCCTGTTTTCCTGTCTCGCATCTTCAGATTTAGAGGGCAGCTTCCTCCTATCTTCCGTCCGTTGAACTCCACGTGCTTCATCTAGCTAGAGGCGAGCTAGAGCTGCTAAAAAGGTCCCGACCAGCGTCGTCGAGTCCGTCTATTCCCAGATCGTCCAGGATTCGACTGTTCAATCACGGCGGCAACTTACTTAAGAAAAGAAGTTCATTCTCACGTCAGCTAATTAGCCCTCCAAATGCCACAACCTGTTGCATCCCAACGACCCTACGTTGCATGGATACTTGGATATACGTCAATTTTCTAAAAATTAGGATACATGGATACGCTTTATATATATATATATATATGTTAATTATCAAAAATATGAATAAAAAATAAGGAGCTTCCATGTAAAAGCATTGCCTCAATAGAATTACTTCTCCTTTTTTTTGCACTTGGTCCACCTCTATCAGTTGGTAGTGGGATTTTCCTAGGTTTACTGCTCTCAATCGGTGCATACGCTCTCTCTTGCTCAGCTTTCAACTAAACAAGAATATCGATGGTCACCTTTTGACATGAACTCACCCCAATGTTGGAAATCTTTAAAAGGTGTGCCTTTGCTCTTGAGTAGATTTCATGTTCAACGAGGGGTTTCACGTATCCAAAATGTACCGCAGCAGTATCCCATGAGTATCAAACACTATTTTTATTTTTAAAAATCAAAAATCGAGGGATACACATCCTGCTGTATCGGGGCAGTATCCGGCTGGATACGCGCGCTATCTGAAGTATCTGCGCAATGTAGCAACGACCAAGCAAGTGAAACCTCCACTAATCAGCTGCTAAACTAGCTTTACGAGGGTATTGGTACTTTGATCAAGTAGGAGTTAGTTCAATAGGCTCTCCTTTCTTTTGTAGGAAAGAGTAGGCTCTCCTACCGCTTCTCTCTCAGCTCTCCTTCCTTTCCCCGCCACTCCGCGTTGTTTTGTCGGAGTGGGAGTGTCCAACTGCGTCGGGCCTTCACACATTACAGTGCTTGGAAGGATTTTGTGATATCCTCTCCATGTGAGCTATGAGGAGATCGATGAACTTTAAGGCCTTCTAGAGTTATGTTCTATGTACACTTCAAGCATAGGGAGCTCCCTCTCCATGTTGTGAAGTTCAGATCCACCACCCTATCTCTTTTCAAGTTAGGGTTCCACCATACCTTGGTGGAATATAATTTCAATTCTAGCTCATGCGGCTCCAAATCTTGTTGTTGTTATCTCTAACCGAACGCATCCTAATATGGTGAAATATTGATGTGTGAGAGCCTCTAGTGGTATCCAAATAGAAATATGTTGTATCACACATTTGATAAATAGTAGAAGAAGCTTTGGATAGCTTCAACTTGTGTGTTTTTTCACCTCGGTGAGTTTTTTTTTGTGAGAGCTGCTGGAGGTGATGTGTGCTGACAACACTCACAACTTGCCCTAGATTCATTTGGTGAAGCTGAACTCATACCATATATGTTGATGCATATGTTTGATCCTGCGATGAAGAATGAGTTGAGTTAGTACATAATAATAGTGCTAAAATTTCTTTAAAACATCTTCACTGTGCAATTCATTAATCTTTGTTGTGCAAAATACCACCAAGGACGAGCATAAATGCTAGGTCTCTCTTATTGTGAGACCGTAACAACTCTCGCCTACATGTTTCCTCGAGTGGGCCGGCCCAACAACCTAGCGAGCGGTTGTCGGAAGGTTCTATCTACATTTGGGATTTATCTAAAAAAATCAACATTTGGGATTGGCTTTACGAACCTTCTGTTCTGTGTGGTTTTTTTTTTGTTTTCCTACGTTTTCCTTCATCGGTTTACTGGTTTTTCCAGCTTTTGTCTTCTTTTCCCCTCCCCCCTTCTGTTTTTTAAATACATGTCAACTTTTTGTAACACATCTCAAATATCTTTCGTGTATAGGTGAACATTTTTAGATGCATGTTGAACAGTTTTCAAATTCATGTTGAATATTTATTCAAATACATGTCACACATTTGTAAAATGCACATTTGAACATTTTTTAATACACAGTGAACATTTTTCAAGAATGGCATTAACATTTTTGTAAAACAAGCAAACCATTTAGTTAGTATTTATGAAATTCTTTTCAAATGAGAAAAACATTTTTTATATGCTATGTATATTTTTTAAAAATTGCACGAACAGAATTTTACATTTCATGAACATTTTCTAAAATATCATGAACATATTTTTAAACGTTTGAACATTTTTGATATATCATGCATAATTATTTGAATGTCACAAATATTTTTAATCAATTATGAGAGAAATTTTTATATTTTCATGAGCATTTCTTAAACATCTAAACATTTTTGTAAATGTTGTGAAAATTTTGTTCAAAGGATATGAATATTCTTCTTATGCCATGAATATTTTAAAGAAAATTGGAGGAACAAACGGGAGCATATCATACAGAAACCAACATTCGATGAAAATCGGTGAAAACTATGAGAAAAAGATGTTTTGAAGTTTTAAATTTTTTTGAAGAAAATGTGGGATGTTAAGAGGATGATGTTTTATTAGCACACAAAATTTCAAGTTGAAACACATTGCGAGATGTGAGCTATGAAAAAGACAAAATCAGCATTGGATAGTCCAAAATAGTAATGTCACTATTCAGGGCTGAATTTGTCTTTTTCATAGCTCACATCTCATAATGTGTTTCAACTTGAAATTTTGTGTAGCAATAAAACATCACCTTCTTAACATCCCATATTTTTTTCAGATTTTTTTGAAACTTTAAAATATGGTTTTCATGAATTTTTCATTGAATATTGGTTTCCTATGCTATTCAACGCTGATTTAGTCTTTTTCATAGCTCACATCTCGTAATGTGTTTCAACTTGAAATTTTGTGTGGCAATAAAACATTATACTCTTAACATCCCACATTTTTTTAAAACTTTGAAACATCTTTTTCTCGTGATTTTTACCGGTTTTCACCAAACGTTGGTTTCCGTATGATATTCTGCCTCAAACTATTGCTGCACTACCGTGAGCGGCCTAGCTGTAGGCTAGACCGACATACTCAAATCGCAGGTTTCTCTCTCAAGAAAAAACAAAACTCAAATCGTAGTAGGCAATCACGGTTCAGTCCGCAAAAGCCAGAGTTCATTCTTGTCGCTGCTCGGCCCATCACACTTAACAGGCCTGCTTACGCCCCGATTGGATACTTAAAGGCACCAAAAGGGCCGAGCCATTAATTTAAGCAAGAAACAGGAAAAAGGTTTTAAGTGGGGGAGAAACCACTACTCCCAGGACGCGCGTCGCCGGGGATCGCCGGAGCTAGGGTTCCGTCCGACCGTCCGATGGCGGTGGCCCTCCCGCCGGCCTTCCCTCCGCACGGCCTTCCCCAGCTGGACGCTTCTGCCGGGGACATGGGCCCGCGCCTCCTGCAGGTGCGCGGGCTCCGCCGGCTGCCGCTCCACGAGCTCGTCCCCCGCCTCGCCGAGCTCCGCGCCGACGAGGCCGGCCCCGTGCGCAAGGTCGTCGTCGAGTGAGTGCTCCCGCTCCTCTTATTCGGCCATTCCGTCGGGGCACTTCAGTGCTCTGTCCCGCTAGTCAGTTTCGTCTGCAACTTAACCTTGCAGCCTCCTGCCAATTCGGTTCGAGATAACTTAAATTGATAGTGAATTCATCAACAAAAGTAGCAGTAAAGTTAACCAAATGTGTAGTTTCTGTTATAAATGTTCTGGAGTTCTATACGTTGCAGTGGCCAATTACTCAAATGTGCAATTTATACTAGTACCAAATGCTAAGGTTTCATGTGGTGAAATGGCAGCTGAATGCTTTCTCTCATGATATCATCTGATATTGTTTTCGCCACGCACTGAAATATGCTCATATCTTGGCTTATGTTTTAATTCAACTCGTCCACCTGACATAGGATGATTGGTGAGATTGGGTCAAAGCACACTGTGTTTATACCTGACATGATGCCCTCTCTGCTGGATCTTTTGAACGATGAGACGCCGGCGGTTGCGAGACAGGCTGTTAAAACAGGAACAGACTTATTTGCCAAAGTACTGCAAGAGCTCGTTATCCAGGTAACTCTTAACAGCAGCACCTTTAAGAGTTGCCTGTGTGTGGACTTTGGCTCATGTTGCTGTTTGCCGGTTCTAAATCCAGGGTTTGTTCTCGAGTGGGGGGATTGACGAGTCACTCAAGTCATCATGGGAATGGATGCTCAAGCTTAAATCAGCGGTATCGCTCATGGCATTTCAGGTAAGCCGCTATCCTCTTTTTGCATCCAGTTAATTGCATCATATCGGCTTACAGTTTCTTTCATTTGTGGCATTTCCATGTCAGCCTACCAGCAATGAAGGAGTCAGGATGCTGGCTGTTAAGTTTGTTGAAAAAACAGTTCTTATGCACACCCCGGATCCTAATATCACATCTGATCCACCAAACCAAGCTACAGAAGGTGGAACATGTGCTGTACTACTTTATACAAATGGCCTGTTTTAAAATTGGATTTATGACATGATAAATTGTCATCCCTTTGCAGATATGGGATTCAATATAGCATGGTTAAGGGGAGGTCACCCTTTGCTTAATGTTGGTGATCTAGCCATGGAAGCCAGCCAGAGCCTGGGACTGTTGCTAGAACAACTTAAGTCTCCTAAAATAAGATTACTCAGCACTTCAATGATCATTGTCTTTGTTACTAGGTTGGTCTCATCCATTTGTATTCCATTACTATTATTTTTGTGCATGTACGGTTTATATCATCTTTCGAGCAATAAATTTCCTGAAAGATGGTGCTGTGTCATTTCTTCATTCTTTTTGTAGAAAATTTTCAGGTTATAGTCCTTTACATTAGCATCTGTATATGTTCTGATGCATGTGTTTCTTACTTCATCTTCTAATATCAACTTCTCCCAGTCTCTCGGCTATTGCTCAAAGAAGGCCTTCCTTTTATGGACGCATACTGCCAGTTTTACTTTCTTTGGACCCAGCAAATACCATTATCAAAGTGCAAATTCCAGGCGCATTCCATGCTTTGAAGAGTGCCATTGATGCATGCCTGAAATGTACACATTCAAGTGCTGAGCCGGTACTTCTTTTACCTTCTTGCAGTAAATTGTAAGATGCTATGTATAATATCTGTTTTGTCAAGGAACTTTACTTGATATGCATATGCTTTTTTCAGTAGTACTCCCTCCGTTCCGAAATATAAGTCTTTTTAGATATTTCAAATGGACTACAACATATGGATGTATGTAGACATATTTTAAAGTGTAGATTCACTCATTTTGCTCTGTATGTAGTCACCTATTGAAATCTCTAGAAAGACTTATATTTTGGAACGGAGGGAGTATATGACATCTCTCACTTAATGCTTACATTTTCAGAATCCGCTCTAGGTGCATTCTTACTAATTTGAAGTTCTATTTTTCAGTGGCGAGCTCGTCTATTGGAAGCTCAAAATATTATAAACCAGGGAGATTCAATAGCTGCAAATGATTCAAATGCTGGTAGGAGTGCTGGAGACACGTCAAACAGGGCCGAATCGTTGCCTCTGACAGTATGTACCTCTATATCTAAATTATATCTCTTCTGCAAATTCCAACCTTTGCAATGAGCCCTCCCCCACCCCCACCCACCCACATACACCAAGTATTGATTCAATCTATAAGTGTTTCAAAATAACTATAAACTATGTTTCTATGACAGGAAACAAGCACCGACAACAGTAACAAGCGGAGTCTGGCTGATGACATGAATAATATTCTAGAAGATGATGGTCATTCCAGTAAAAGGGTCAAACAATCACATGATTCTCAGGAACATAGTGAAGAGGCAAACAAGAGAAATACCGAGGCAGCCTCTGTTGATTCATCATCCAATCAACCCACCCCTGCAAGAACTGAGAATTCTGAAGCTGTATATCAATTAATTGGTATGTTTGCTGCATTAGCTGCGCAAGGCGACAGAGCTGCTGGATCACTACAAATCCTGTCATCCAGTATCGCTGCTGACCTATTAGCAGAGGTTGTAATGGTTAACATGCAACACCTGCCAGTTTCTGGTCCTGAAGTAGATCAACGACAACATCCTTCAACTAGCCAGTCCTCTGTTGCTCCTAGTCGGAATCTTCTTTCAGGTCGCTTTCCGATGTTAGAGGCTCTGTGGAAGGTAGTTTCTCTAGCTGTCCCTGCTTATTTTGTTAGATTTTCTTGTTTCATTTTGTTTATTGAATCCTCCATTTCAGACAATAAGTGAAACTGATCAAGCTGAAGCACCTCCAGCTAAGGATTCTGCTCTGGTGACATCTGCTGCTGGTGAGATCATACCAGTTCTTGTCAGTTCTCCTGTTCCTTCTGCATTAAAAACACCGAAGGAGGAGGACATTAGTTCAGCAGTTCCACTAGATATAGAAATGGTAGAGGCTAAAGTGCCCACTGCAGATGCCACTGGGTTATCGATGGAGATTCAGGAATCATCAGAAACTTCCCATGCTTCTACAGAACCTCAGGGAACCCAAGAACATTCTGGCAGTTTTGTTACTCCATTGCCAGCTGACAATTCTTCTGTTGGTATCAGTTTGGCTCAATGTTCAGAAACTCGCAGTCCAAGCTCCTCTACTATTGACGGAAGCCAGTCACAGTTTTCATCTTTGAATGCCCCTACTTCACAGTATGTTCTTCCAAAATTGGTTGTGACTAATGTCGACCTGACCGATGAGGCTAAAGATCTCCTTCAGAAAGAAGCGTTTCTGCGTATTCTTGAGAGAGATAAGCAAGTAGAGTCTGGTGGTTCGAAAGCTCGTCTTCCGTTGCTTTCTCACCTAAGTGTTGAGGTATTGATCACCATTCCTCCTGTCGAGTACCATTCTTTGCCTTGAACTTTGCTTAATCGTATTTGTGTGCACCACTTTTTGGCTATTTAGAAATCCCAAATCAGTTTCTCTAGAAACACTGAACTGTTACTTATGCTCTAGTTTCTTGTATACTGTATTATTGACATGCTCTCTCTATTTTACGGTACTTTCTCATGCAGTTTCCTTTGGAGCTGGACCCTTGGGAGCTTCTCAAAAAGCATGTACTATCTGACTATGTAACTAAGGAGGTAAGACTCGTATAAATGGTTTTCTGTAAGTGTTATCTTAGTTATTATCCAGGAAAGAACTGGATGGCTAGTGATTTAACCCCAAAAAAGCCCAAATCAGAGCTTTGTCCTACTTAGGTGTCTGAACTAAGGTGGGAATCAGGTTCAGCCACCTGATATGTATATCCAGTCAAGTTTATTACTGGCAAGTACTTGCATAGAATACTTGTCCTAGGAGCCAATAGATACCCTGTCTGACAGCAGAGAATCAGATGCAACAAAATACCAGTAGAATTACAAAAGAAGAAAAACAAACCCCCAGAACACTTCTGCCAAATGAAAACGAACATAAATATATTTTTCACCATCACTTGCAATAATTTGTTCTTTTCTAGATTTGTACCATGTCTATGATCTGTTGTTCAACCAATGACCCAGTGATTGAATAAGTGAACTAGTGAATAAGCATGTTATCATTCTTGTTCATCTATATATTGTGTTGGCTTATTATGCATGTGTTCTTGATTTCATGTAGCAAGATTAGACAGACTGGTAGAAATTGTTATTATATGATAATGTTTGCCATTTTATGTTTGGTGCAACCTTCCTAGTTTGCTTATGTGGTTACTTACATGGTTTCACTCAATATGCCTCCTCCAGTGATTTCTAACTCATCTTTCCTTGAGCAGGGACACGAGTTGACACTGGGCATCCTGAACAGATTATATCGCGAGGCAGAACAGGATCAGGACTTCCTTTCATCTAGAACTGCAACATCAGTTTATGAATCATTTGTTCTGACAATAGTATGTCTCCTTAAAACTTTGGTAACTTTGACACAGCTACCTTTTCTTTGTATCATGACCAACCATTTTCCTTTTTGCCTAGGCTGAAAATCTTCGTGATATGTTTCCGGCTTCAGATAGATCACTTGGCAAATTGCTTTGTGAGATGCCATACCTACCAGAAGGTGTATTAAAATTGCTAGAGGGTTTATGTTCTCCTGGAAATAATGAAAAGCAGGACAAGGATCTTCAGAGTGGTGACAGGGTAACTCAAGGTCTAAGTGCTGTCTGGAACCTTATCATGTTAAGACCTCCAAATCGGGACAGATGTCTGGACATTGCTTTACAGGTGCTGTATGGATACCCTGATATATTACTGATAAATATTTTAACATATATGTGGGATATGCTTGCTTAGCCATATAGCTCTATTAATATCATCCGTCTGTCGAGCAGTTTTAACATGGTCCCTCTTACCTCCTCTTTTCACGTGAGAGGTAAGAGTATATAATAGATCTGAACCGTTGATTTCATTAAGTAGTGGGTACTCTTACCTTCTTACCTCCCATGTGAAAAGAGAAGGTAAGAGGGACCATGTTGAAATTGCTCCTGTCTGATTGGTCGCTAACTGACAAGCGCACGTTTGGGACATCTGTTCTGACTTCTGATTTGATGGCACAGTGTAAATAATAGCAAACATATCATGGATTTCAGTTCCATTTTCTTTTGCATGTTTAGTAGCATTGTGAAGCACTAAATCAATCTTAATCGCTTCTTTCGAGCATGGCTGAACCCTAAAATATAAGAAATGGTCAATCATTTATATTTCCCTTTCACTTACATGAGCTTTGGATTAAACTCTGAGCATGTAATTGCAGTGCATAAAACTTCCACACTGGTTTGTTTTTATGATCTAGTACAAATTTTCTGCTTCAAGTATAGTCTTTAGTGCCATTCCCTTCTTATGTCACTAAGTAGCAGTGTTTCTTGCAGAGTTCAATCAATCGTCTAGATGAGGTCCGCATGAAGGCAATACGTTTGGTAATCCCTTGATCCTTCCTGCTTGTAAGAAAGGTGCACATATGTGATTTTGTTCACTTCATTTGTCATTTGTAATAACAGGTAGCAAATAAACTATTTCCCATGGCAAGCATTTCCAAAAGGATTGAAGATTTTGCAAATGAAAAACTTAATTCAGTCCTAGAAGTGATTCCAGCGGCTGAATCTGCGTCAGCTGCTGAGATGGCCACACCCGAGGTTCACCAGGTTTGCTTCCTGCTCTAATTTCTTTCACATATTCCTTTGCTGCTATCTGAACTCACCATGGATTTAGATGATTCTTAAATTGGATTGTGTTGTATTCCATTATAAAGTTGATAAATAATCTCAAGAGAAACTGTTGAAAACAGAGAAAATATTGATAAACCAGTGTACTTAGGCATGCAAATTTGGAACCTTTAGGGTACACCCCGACCCTACTTAGTTCAACCAAATGAACTAAAATTTCAAAAGTAGTGTGAGTTCTGAAAATTTACTTTCACTTAGTTGAACCAAGGAGGATCGGAGGGTACCCTCAAGGTTCCAAATTTGCATCCCTAAGTATACTGCTGTAAATGAAAAGAGGTGCAAACATTATTAGTAGGATATGCAGGTGTCTTAATAATATATTGGCTTGGGACGTACTCTTAGCATCATAACTCTCATTGTTTTCCGTTTCCTTTCAAAGCAAAATTTGGTTGACTTTCTGTTTTTGAAGGATGGTGGTTTAGAAAATTTATCCTCGGTAGCAGATGCTCTAACTTTGATGTCGCTGTATTTTGCTCTGTGTACCAAGGTTAGTAGTTCTCCTTTGTAACCCTTTGTCTGATTGTGTGAATTCTACTAACAGCATATGGTTTGTATCTTACTGCAGAAGCACTCCCTTCTCCGACGTGTATTTGAAATATATGGCAGTCTTCCACAGGCTGCCAAACAGGTCTTGCATCCAACATTCTCTGTGATGCCATTAGATCTTATTCAATCCGCCATGGCTCGTTTTCTATAACATAAATTCTATGTTTTCCAGGCAGTTCACAGACAAGTACCCATTCTGATTCGCACGATACGTTCCTCTCCTGACCTTCTTGGTATCATCTCAGATCCACCAGCTGACTGTCGGGGCCTACTCATGCAGGTGCAAGTTGCGCTTTTCTTTGCCTATTAAGATATGCCGTCTTCTATTTGTCAAACTTCTACATTACAATGTTTGGGAAAGAGGGTTCATGAAAATATAACTTGATCATTGAATTTCTTTTATTTGATTGCTTTTGTATAATCCAAGATATGTTACATTGTCATGCAGGTTTTACAGACTCTCACTGATGGTGCAGTGCCATCTCAAGATCTGATTTCTTCCATAAAGAACTTATATTCAAAAACTAAGGTTATCTACTTCTCTCTATCTGAGTTAAGCTTCAAGTTCTTGCTGGCATTTATATGATCAGATTGTGTGATTCTAATTTACAAAACATTGTCTTCATTTTGCAGGATACTGAGTTCCTTTTCCCAGTCATGGCTCATCTGCCAAAAGATGAGGTTTTCTCTTTTACATTCTTAGAACATTTAAGATATTAAAAATAATTAGCAGTATGTACTGTATGTCTACCTTTTTGTACTATAGAATGTATATGGTGGTTATACTTAATGAATAGCTGACGTAATAAGTGTGCACATGGTAGCTGAAATGCTCACGTTATATTCAATTTAAGTTGACATGGCAACATGTTGTGGGCAATGGTTAATGTTTTGAAAGAAAACTCATGTTCTGGTTGGTATTAGATTTATTTCTCGAACCAGTGGTTGTGGACCTTGACAGTAACTGACTTGGTTCATTAGTGGAGCAAAAATTTAAGAATTATAGTCGAGATATCACATGTATTCTGTAGGCATTGCTGCCAAGGTATAACTTATGTTTTGTATGTAGTTTCATGTTAGTTATTCTTTGTTTTGTCCTTTTTTCAGATTCTGTCTGTGTTTCCCAATATTGTTAATCTTCCGGTGGATAAGTTTCAAGTTGCCCTTTCTCGAATCCTGCAGGTTGGTTTTTTCTCTACTTTTTTTCCCTTGGCTATGATTTGAAACATTATGCTGGTTCATCAATTGTAAGTTAGAAATAAAGCACTAGTGTTTGTTTATATCTGAGCGTGTTTCTTGCACACTTTATGTAAAATTTCGTACCTTCAAGGTTTTCTTGGAAAACTTATTTAGCTCACTCTTGGACTTCTATTTCTCAAGTCACTTTAATATGCTTCACCTTTTGTTTGTTTTAAGGTCTTTCCTCTTCTATGCAATGTTAATCAGGCAGCATAACTTCCTACCTATTGCAGGGATCACCACAACATGGCCCTATTCTTGACCCATCAGAAATTTTGATTGCGATTCATGTAATAGATCCTGAAAAAGAAGGAATACCACTGAAAAAGGTCTGTTAGTTTTCCACTTTTCCATTTGTTAAAATTCACATCACTTGGCGAGTTAATTCGCTACACTGACGGAGTGATAATTTATATTAATTTTCTGTAGGTTATGGATGCATGTGCTGCCTGCTTCGAGCAAAGGACAACATTCACTCAGCAAGTTTTGGCAAAAGCACTAAACCAACTGGTATCTATTTCTGGATATTATCACATTTTCCATTGTATGTGGCTATGTGCCTTATGATGTGATAATCTGTTGGCTCTTTCCTCAAATCCTTGTGTTTCCACAGGTTGAACAGATTCCCCTACCTTTGCTGTTCATGCGAACTGTTATGCAAGCGATAAGTGCATTTCCTGCCTTGGTAAGCCAATTGTCTGAACCCATTTTGTGTCAGAAATATGGCTTATGTACCTCATGCTCTAATCTAGCATGCGAGAGACTTGCCTGGCACGAAGTATATATGTGGATATGGATGATCTTGGTGTGGTTTATGCATTATCATCATGCTGAAGTCAACAGTTCTCAGTTTTGCTGAAGGCAACAGCTCTCAGTTTTGCTGATTTGTTACCCGGTATATTGTAACCTGATAGTGAGACTTCCTTGCAGGTGGATTTTGTGATGGAGATCATGTCACGCCTTGTTAACAAGCAGGTGCTCACTTTTGTGTTGGACATGAATTCAGTTAGTGTTTTTTGTTTCATTTCTGACGCTTTTCAGTCATCATTTTGTCATGGCAGATATGGAAATATCCGAAGTTATGGGTAGGATTCCTGAAGTGTGCTATCCTGACAAAACCTCAGTCCTATGGTGTGTTACTGCAGGTTTGTTCACTTCTCTTCTCCCGATACACCTACTACATGTGTTCTTTCGTATGCAAGAAAAGTTTCTAGGATGTGCATCAAGTGTTAGCTGTTCTTTTTTCATTAACGTACAAGAGGTACTAAAATTTTAGTACAGAGTGCATCATGTGTTGATAATGTATACTAAAATTTTAGCGAGTGCCACAAACAACTCTTTGTTTTATCTAATAGTTAGTTCCAGAAACAGAAATGGTAACGTCCTAATAGTTGAAGGTTAAACTGCCGATTGATATTTACTTTTCTCATAAGCCTGCACCAAATTTCATAATTATTCCTGTTCAAAAATAGAAAAAACTGTCGTGTATCAAGATTTGTCCGTAACATCACACTCGGTTTGTCAGTTACCAGCTCCACAACTCGAAAATGCCCTGAATAAGAACCCTCTACTGAAGGCGCCCTTGGTCGAGCATGCCAGCCAGCCAAACGTGCGATCAACTCTCCCGAGGTTTGTCGCCTTGCTCTATTCACTATACAATTTCAAATGCGTGGGGCTGGATCTGATTGGAGCTTATGCCTTTTTTTTGTGGGCAGATCTATCTTGGTGGTTCTGGGTCTCGCCGAAGATCAACAGCAGCAGCCCGCACCTGAGGCACAGAGCAGCCAGAACCAGGCCGCGGAGACCAGCAGCTCCGCCGCAGAGGCCACGACGGAAGTAACTCAGGAATCCTCCGCCGCCAGTTGACATTTCCCCCGCAGCAGTGCTGGTAAGTGCCTCCCACAGCATATCATTGATTATATATATATGCCCTTGTTTGTTCGATCATCAGGAACGGCATTCTTTGTGTCTCTGTATTTCCTTTAGGGAAGATACGGACATTGCGTACCGTTAATGATCTGGACTGATCGGTGATATATCGCAGGCCTTCTCTGTATTTGCTGGAACAGAATGGAGGCATTTGGCAGGCGACGAAGTGCTGCCTGCATTAATGTAGTACCGGGAAAGATGGCATGGCAAGACCATGTGGCGAAGCAGTGTTCAGCTGCTGCGCGATTTGTATAAAACATTTATTACGCTAAGAATTTGAAAATAGTGGTAGGAGAAAGTTGTTGCTGAGCCCTGCTGTTCTTTTGTTTTGGTAACCTGTAATTCCAGTCCACTAAAGTGGTATGTAGAACATTAAACAAGGCTTGTTGTCAAAAAAGTTCTGAATTTGTGTACTATCTTGTTCTATTAAGCTGTTCGTAACGGTGCATTTGAGCTCGGGATTAGAAGGACACTTTTGTGTGACGAGGATCTTTCTTGCTAAATGGAATGTAGTAGCATCTCTCGAACTATGCAGTTTGTTTGTTTGTTTGTTTGTTTGTGTGAAGAGCTCGCTACCCAGTTACAGAAGTGGCCTGTTCCTCTGCTTGCTCTCCATCCAGTGTTACCAATGGCGTAGTGCGTGTCAAATTGCTGCAGACATAGGCTAGGTTTGGCATGCCTCCGGCTCTGCAAACAAAACAAAAAAGCTTGGACTCCACTACAAATCTGGCAGATTTTTTAGCAAATCGGACGTTTTCCCTAGCCAATTATGTTCTTCGAGGACGGCAAGTTTAGTTGGTGAGCAACCGAGCATGGCAAACCCGCCTCGGTTTTAGCACAGACGAACACGAGAGCCAGAACAGACGAACAGCTTCGTCCCTCCTCGACCAGCCAAGCCAGCCCACTTCCTTTTTCAGCTGCGGGAGAAGCCGTGGTTGCTCTCTTTAATTAGTCTGTTAATGTTGATAGAGTAGCCTGTTAGGTTAAGCTAGGGCTCACGTGAGCAGATGATTAGCCAATGTACGCACTAAGCACTGCAGTACGGGATAATTTATCATTTGATTTTCAAGAAAAAAAGATGGTGGTTCAGTAAACTGAACTGCAACTGCATGCTGGGCCTTCAGAGCTAGTAACTGTAGCCCGGGTAAATGTAAATGCCTCCCACAGCTTCACTGATGTGGTAAGAACTTTTAGTACGTACTCCCTCTGTAAACTAATATAAAAGCGTTTAGATTACTAAAGTAGTGATCTAAACGCTCTTATATTTGTTTACGGAGGGAGTACTACCCGGTCATAGAAGTGCTCTGTTTGTCTTGTCCTGATGTAAGTGGAGATTCAAATAAAATTTTCGAAAACTGAAGCCACCACCCAAAGCATTGTGTACCTTCAAACCTTTCAAACTTAACATCGCAGAAGAAAAGAAGGAGGTTCCAAATTTTGAATCACGCCTTCTTCAGAGAGATAGAGAATCTTTTTTTTTTTTGGTGAAAAGATAGATTTTTCTTTGAGGGATTTGTGAAAAGATAGTTAGAGAATCGTGTGAGTCTTGGGCTCAGATAGAGAGCCTGCTGTATATACGCGCCTAGGCCAGCCAGATCGATGGGCCTCACTGACCGGCCGGCCGGCAGCGTAGGAAAGGAAAAAGCCTGGTCGATGCTGAACCGACGTGAGAGAAGGCCGGCAGCGTCTGAGAACGACTGAGAACGTTATTAGTCCCACCTCGGCTAGCTACGAGGGGCTGGGTGCAGAGCTCGGCTATAAGAGGGAGGGGGGCGCCCACGTTGGACGGCATCTTTGCGCTTGGGGCAATGACGCAGCTAGTGAGGTAATACCGAGGCGCGTCAATTGCTGGTTGAAAACTATTTCAAACCCCCTCTTTGGCACTCCCTCTGTGGTGGGCCACTGAGAATTTCTGAAAGGGCTCCTTCTCCTTCGGGACTGGGTAAAGCCCTACAATACCCAAATTTAAATCTTTTTCTTGCCGCTGGGTTTATCAGCCGTAGCGTTTGATTGTCAGTAGGTTCTCTCTTCTGTCAGTGCAACCAGCATCGTCGGAAAAAAAGTAGCGTTTGGTTGTCTGGGATTTTGATGGTTGATGAATTGTTGTGGCCACACAACTGACATTATAACAACGGCACGCTTTCACAGACAGAACCACCACCGCAGGATGAACAAAGAATGCAGAGTACCAACCAGGCCGCGCACACATCACCATCTCTCTAACCAAACTTCATTTCTCTCCTCAATTTTGAGTTGCACAAACAAAACTGAAGACCTCTGATGGCGACGGTGATGGCCAGACCGACGGTGGCAAGCATAGATTTAGGTTTTTTAGATAGATGTTTTATTACTTGTTTTTCACATTTAGGGATCTATGGTGGACTTGATCTAAGTTATTTTTCTTACCTCTCAACCCACACTGTCTTGAAATATATTCAGTAAGCAGGTCTTTGGTGAAATATATTCAGTCTATACGCTCAAACTCTCTAGTCACCCCAAGCACCAACAGCACACATTTGCGAGCTAAAGTACATTACCATAGCTAGTAGCTCTGCCGCAAAGTGCAATTCCTTATGAAATAGACCCGCTGTCCAAGCTAATCCTAATTTACTCTCAAGTGCACACTCAACATCTGAAAGTGCAGCTTTCTGCCAGCCATCAAACAAACCCTAATTTACTCTCAAAATAAATGTATGTACACACAACTTCTGAAAGGCATTTAGTTTAACTTTGTGGTAGTTCGGAATAATCCATCATTCTCGCTAATATTTCCTTACTTCTACAACATGAAAACATTTGCTTCATTGTTAACTGTTCAAACTAGTTAAGCTGAGATTTCTTACTTATTAAATGCCCCCCCCCCCTTTTTTTTTATGGATGTGGTACCCATCCTAGCACTTTCCATGGGCAGGTCAGTGAAGAAATGGCGGTCAAATCACGTCTATAATCTTGTGGTTTTGCTGCTGCTGTTGTTTTTTGGAGAGAAGCTTGAGCAGTTTTGGAGCCACAAACTTCATCAGTTTGCGATGTTCACCTGTCTGAAACTGTAGGAATTTGTACCCAACGTGCAGCTTCTTCTCCAAATGGCAGCGTCCAGCTCAAGGATCGGAAGGAGTACATGTTCAGCTTTTCTTTTACCCCCAGACGTTAATAAGCCGTTACATGAAAGCACCATAACTAGTAGAAAACGGGCCATTAGCACCGGTTCGTAAGGCCCTTTAGTGCCGGTTTCGGAACCGGCACTAACATTTCGGCACTAAAGGCGCCCCCCCCCTCCCTTTAGTACCGGTTCAGCACGAACCGGTGCTAAACGGCAACCACGTGGCACGAGCCAGCTCCGGGGGCCGGGAGCCCTTTAGTACCGGTTGGTAACACCAACCGATACTAAAATGTTTGGGGGATTTTTGGTTTTATGATTTCTTTTTCATTTAATTTTGTGTTTTCCATTTTAATTCTTTTTCGTTTGCTGGTATTTTACGGTACTACACATTGTGTGTGTGTATATATATATATATATATAAATAGAATTTCTAGTAGAACCAATCATATATATATATCATCAATGTCTCACAAACCACCATATTAATTTACACATACACACATGTATAGCTATATACAATTTCTCCTACATATGCATGTTGCCTTCGGAGCCAGTGGCATTAGCCTAATTGGTGCCTTCGGAGCACGATGACAATTGGAAGTGGTTCATGACATGTTCGATGGGGGCGGTAGCGGGTAATAGTATTCTCCCTTCGGATTTATGACCTGGTCGAGCAAAAATTCCGCTATTTCCTCTTGAAGTGCTTCTACGCGCTCCGTTTCTAGGAGCTTGTCCCGCACCTCTTTGAACTGTTAAGAAGGAGATCAATATGCATGTGTATTAGTTGCGTGACTAGATATCGATAATGGTGTAAAAATTGTGAATAGTGTTCTGACAAGCGTACCCATTCCTGTCTTTGAGATCTGCTCCTTTCGGACGCCATCATGCGAATGTTCTCGCAAACGCAGTATGCACACAGATTAGTCCCCTGCGCCTGCTTCAGGGCCTTTATTACGAGAATGGAATTCAATTTGATCAGATAATAATTAATCAAGCATGATAATTAAAGAGATGGCAGCTAGCTAGCTAGCTAGTACTACTTAATTACTTACCTTGGATCGAAACCATTTCAGCTGTGGTTTCCATTCGCCTTCCGTGACGCTGATGAACCTTGCACAAGCCCTGCCCGCCGACAAAGAAAATGAATAAAGGGGTTATTAAATAGTTCATATCATGAAATGACGAACTAAATAGGCTGAGATATATAGTTAATAATGATTGAAATTACCTGTTGACTATCCCATACAAGATGTTGTAGTCACTATTTGCTTTGAGTAGCGAGTCCAGTATTTCAACTGTTCCGGCGTCAACTTTAATGATACACAAGATCCAGTGAAATCTGCATGCACACACGTTTGCATGTCTTAATTAAGCGGGCATATGTAAGCAAAAACATGTAGCTAGCTAGTAGGCAAAAACAGAGAATTTGTAGTACAAGAAAGTGTGACTCACTCGAAGTTGTAAGGAAGTAGTATATCTTCATTGTATTTGAGGCGCTTCAAGAACTCTAGCATGCTGTCCTCTACCTGCTTTTCATAATACTTGCTCATTTTCCATGTGTATTGATTAACGGTGTTTGGGTCAATGAACCCAATGCCATAGCGTCCACCTTTTCTCATTTCATACATCTTTATCCTGCATAATACCACAGAAAAGAATATAGTGAGGATAATTACAGGTAATGATTGATCAAAAGGATCACTACAGCTAGCTTGAGACTTAAATTACAGAAAGAAATCACTTACAGACAATAGCAACTGACGATAGATTTGTCGAGTGCGTCTTGATTGTATAACTGAAACAGTTCAGAATACTCAACGGGCACAGCTTTCTCATGGTAGTAATGATCATTCTTGACATACACCATGAGGGACTCTCGATCGGATCTCTTGGTAATGTCCATGTACCATTGATGCAATTCATACATTCTCGTTGGGAGCTTCTTGACATCTTCTGGCTTGACCAAAGGTTGGCCCCGGACATATTTCCGTTTTATTTCCTCCTCTGTAATCACAGGCATGTCCTCGATCTCGAGGAGTTGTCCAACAGTGATCTTGAGTTCTTCAGCCTGCATTATATGCTCCTGGGTTATTACCACATCGCCCACCTCGGGAACGTAAACTGTTTGGCCACAATAATATTGGGCGCGCGTACTGTCATGTGTTGTCGGCACAACAAGCGGGGGGGTCGATTGCGCCGCCTGTTCTCCCAGCTGGGCAACGGTTTTCCCGCATTTTTCGACAGCTGCTTGTTGTTTGCTCGAGCTCGAGCTCGCCTCCTTCTGTAGACGTTGTCGATGTAACTTCCTGATGTGGCGCTCATAGTCTGTGTCAACAGGCTTAGGAGCTGGTGGTTGAGCCATACGAATGAAGTGGTCAACTACTTCCACAGGCACTTTCTCCCTTGGCGGCGGTGGCGGTTTCGGTCCAAAATGGGCGTCGACTTCTGCCCGCACTATGGCATTGGTTTGCTCCTCGGTCCTGTCGTAAGCCCTCACAGGAAGAGGAGTAGTGAGGTTTGGACCATATTTATATCGCTTGCCTCCGCCTGTACTTCTTGTACTATGACCTCGACTGGTACCGCTACGCACCATAGCTGCGGGGTGTCTCTTCTGTGATTGCTGAGGCGGCGGAGACGGCTGACGGGGCTGAGTTGGACGAGGAGGAGTGGCCTGAAGCTGTGCCGGACTTGGAGGAGGAGTGGCTTGACACTTTGCCGGACTTGGAGGAGGAGGAGTGGCCTCACGCGTTGGTGGACTTGGAGGAGCGGGAGTCTGCTGACTCGGTGGCGGACTTCGACGAGGAGTCGGGTGACGTGGTGTCGGTGGCCTTCGAAAAATGATGCAATCCTTTCTCCATAGGATGATACGATGTTTGGCATCTCCGAGTGTGTGCTCCTCATCACCTCCAGGAATGTCAAGCTCTAGCCCCGAATATTGGTCCACCACCTCATCAACCAAGACACGAGCATAGCCCGCTGGAATCGGGTTGCAATGGAAGGTTGCCTGGGGGGAATTTGAAAAAGCAACGGCGTCCGCCACCTTCATGGATATGTTCTTCATTTTGAAGTGTAGCTCGCAGTTAGTGTTCTCCGTGATGTCATCCACGGGGTATCTATCCAGCACTACTGCGTCGCCCGGGGCGGAACCCACGCTGCTTCTCGGCATGGATGGGGCGGTGGTATCCAATGCTGGATCATCCGCTAGCTGCTGGAGCTGCTGAGACCCCCTTTGCTGGCTAAGTGAGTCGATCTGCTCCTGCTGCCGCTGGAATTTAGCTGCCAATTCCACTTGACTTGCTTCTAGGCCTTGAAGGCGTTCATAGTCGAGCTTCCTTTGCTCCTCCTCCATCTTCCTCTTCTTCTCCTCCGCAATCTTCTTTCTCGCACGGGTTCTGTAGTCGGCGTTCCAGTCCGAAAACCCCTCATACCACGGAATAGCGCCCTTGCCTCGTGTTCTTCCCGGGTGTTCAGGATTTCCCAGGGCACGCGTAAGCTCGTCGTTCTCTCTGTTGGGCTGGAACACCCCCGATCGAGCCTCTTCTATTGCAACAAGTAGCGCATCGTCGGCTCCGTTCAGACATGCCTTCGTCGAAACATTGCCTGTCTTCGGGTCCAACTCCCCCCCATGCGCATAGAACCAAGTCCTGCACCTGGGGGCCCAGCTCTTACTAACCGGAGTGACACCTGCATCCTCCATCTCTTTCTCATACTTATCCCACTTAGGCATTGCCACCGCGTAGCCACCTGGCCCCAGCTTATGGAACTTATCCTTTTTTCCGGCATTCTTCTTGTTTATTCTCGACCGTTCCTTAGCTAATTCTGAATCCTTGAATTTCACGAAATCATCCCAATGAGCACTTTGATTCTCTAGTATCCCCTCGAATACTGGAGTCTTCCTTCCTCCCTTGACGTACTTCTCCCACGTCATTCTCTTGTGGTTCTTGAATGCAACCGCCATCTTCCTAAAAGCAGCGTCCTTGACTTTCCGCACGTCTGCTTCTGTGAAATTATCTGGTAAGGTGAAATGTTCCATGAGAGTTTCCCAAAGCAGATTTTTTTGCTTCTCGTCGACAAAAGTAACATCTGGACGTGGATTTGCTGGCTTTCTCCATTCTTGAAGGGAGATCGGGAGTTGGTCCTTCACAATAACTCCGCACTGATGAACGAACTTGTCCGCAATCTTCTTAGGCGCTAATGGTTCGCCATTAGGTCTGATTGCCTCGATATTGTACTTTACGCCCTCCTTCAACTTTTTGTTCGGGCCTCGTTTCGTCCTTTTGCCTGAAGATTTGCTCGATCCGGATGGCTGAAAGAAGAAAGATCGATTCGTTAATATATCTTCAACTCATTTAAAACATGCGATGATCACCAGATTCCTGCTTATATAAATATATATACCTCGCCGGTGTTTGTTGTTTCAGGATCAACATGTTCTTCGTCGTAGTTCATGACTTCATCTTCTCGGTCGTCGCGATCGAATATCATATCACCCTCTCCGGTGTTATTTAGAAATTCGGAGCCGTCAAAATCTTCTTCATTCTGATCATCATCTGGCCCGCGTATGATATCGAGCATGGTCTGTTCTCTCTCTCTGTCGGTATTGTCCGCCATAGCTTTTATTTAACTATGCCAAAAGAAATATAAAACAATTTAGTATAATCTCGAATAATAGATATAATCTCGAATACATCGTCTCGAATAATAGATATAATCTCGAATACATCGTCTCGAATAATAGATATAATCTCGAATACATCATCTCGAATAACAGATATAATATTGAATACATCACTAGCTAGCTAATAAAGATCGAATAGTACAGAGTAATCTAGGCCACTCGCGGTTCCTGAGGTGCGGGCGGTGGACACCCAAAGAGAAGGAATCATCACTGGATCATAGCTCGGGTGATCTCCCCAAAGAACCTGCCAGGTATTGGAGAACCTGACGTCCATAGCAGCCATGTAGCGATGGACGTGCTCGTCCTCCTCCCTGACACGGCGACGTACCACCTCCGGCGGGGCCGGCTCCCTCCGCACCGAAAGTGGCCCACGTGAATGCCACCAAAGGAGATGAGGGTCGACGATGGGACCCGGGGCCGAGTTCCTCACCAAGCGTTGCGCCCCTGAAGGTAGCACCTCCCAGTGCCAGCCCGGCGGAGCCCAGTCCCGGACATGGGTCCTCTGAAGTAGGACGTCGTCGCGGACGTGTCGACGGCGAGGATGCGGGCCGGGCATCATCGACAACAAAATACTATATGCCGCAAAAGTAAAGTAACATTTTTTAAATGATGGATTGTGATGATTTCATATATGCAAATTCTAAATTTTATAACTAAAAATATAAGAAACTAAAAAAACATCGATCATCGTCTAACAATTTGAAATTAATCTAATTCATCTAGCTAGCTAAAACTAACATTTCCAAAATTTCTAACATTTCTATATAACTAACATTTCTATAACATTTGACATTATATATATTATAACTAACATTTCTACATACTATTTGACATTAATCTAATCTAATTAATTAATTCATCTAAAACTTTGTATGAAAAACAGAAAAACAGAAAAAACTAAAAGCTAAAAACAGAAAAATTGTGTGTGTGTGCGCGTCTAGTGTGTGTGTAGTGTGTGTGTGTGTGTGTGTGTGCATGTAGTGTGTGTGTGCGCGCGCGCGTGTGTGTGCGCACGGTCGGCGCCGGTGTGCGCTACGATCGATTGGAGGGAGGAGAGGGGCCGGGGGAGGGGCTCACAGCGCGCGCGGGCAAGGTCGAGGCGACGGCGACGGCGAGGGCGAGGTTGATCCAAAGGCGACGGCGACGGCGAAGCGAGGGGATCGGCGACCGGGACGGCGACGGGGGTGCCGCGGAGTCGACGGGGACGACGCGACGAGGACGGGGGCGTCGCGGAGTCGGCAGGGACGGCGCGACGGGGGCGGCGACGACGCGGGACGGGGCGGCGGCAGAGAGAAGTGGGAGATGATAAATTGAAAATTTTCGAAGTGTTTCTTATATAGGGGAACCTTTAGTACCGGTTGGAGCCACCAACCGGTACTAAAGGCCTGTTTTGGCCAGGCCAAGCGGGGGGGAGCACCCCCCTTTAGTACCGGTTCCTGGCTCCAACCGGTACTAAAGGCCCCCCTTTAGTACCGGTTGGTGCCACGACCCGGTACTAAAGGGGTTGCGCTGCCAGGCGAGGGGCGCAGAAGTTTAGTCCCACCTCGCTAGCCGAAGGGTGCTCACACCTGCTTATAAGCCCCGCCGCCGTTGCTGTCTCGAGCTCCTCTCTAAAGCAGGCCTTCTGGGCCTACCTCTGCTACTCTGCCCTGTGGGGCCTATTGGGCTTGCGGGCCTGCATCCTGGCCCAACAACAGGTTGGGTTTCTAGTCGTATGCAGGCCGCTGTGGCCCGGTAGGTGGGCTTTTTTCATTTAGTTTTTTCTTTTCTGCTTTATTTATTTAGTTTTATTTATTTTTAGTTGTTTTTTGCTGTATTTAGAGTTTCTTTGTGAATATTTTTGATAGTTTTTAGAAACTTTCAGTTAGTGCGGTAGTTTTTAAATTTGAATAGTTTAAATTTTGAATTATTTGAAATTTGTGTGAATCACTAGTTTGTGAATAACTTAACTTTAAAAATACATTTTCCAGTGATTCTTTTTTATTATGTTTAATATTTGTGTGTTTTATCATTATATTCAATTTGGTAATGCTTAAGTTATTTAAAAATGAAATGCCTTTGTAACGGATGAGTTTTCGTCCGAAACCCTGATACTTCGAAACAGATTGTCCATTTTGTACACGAAGTGTATCCAGTTTTTGCGGTAACCCTCTCTACTTTTTTGCACATGCTATGTGGGTGAAATTATGATACCATGCCAACTTTCATCCTTTTCTGAGTTCATTTGAAATGCTTTTCAATTTCAGGGTCATTTAGCTGAAAAAATCAATAAATGCATGAAAGAATTTGCTTGCACATAAAATTTCTTCGCGTTTCAAATGCCAAAACACATAACTAGCTACCCTAACTATTACAGAGATTCCCTCCTGGGTGTGAAACACAGAAGAAAGTGATGATAGCTAAGACGATCACATCTCAGATCTTTGGGTGTGAAACTTTTTCTTCGCGTGTGTTCCTTTGCGTCGTAGCCATGGAAAATCTTCATCATTTAACGGGATGCTCGGGTCAATATTCACTGTGAATGGAGCAATTTCATCAAACTTTTCATAATCTTCTGACTTGTCTGTCTTGTCATCCACTCCCACGATGTTTCTCTTCCCAGAAAGAACTATGTGCCGCTTTGACTCATCGTACGATGCATTCGCTTCCTTATCTTTTCTTTTTCTTGGCTTGGTAGACATGTCCTTCACATAGAAAACCTGTGCCACATCATTGGCTAGGACGAATGGTTCGTCTGCATACGCAAGATTGTTGAGATCCACTGTTGTCATTCCGTACTGCGGGTCTTCCGTTACCCCGCCTCGTGTCATATTGACCCATTTGCACCGAAACAAAGGGACCTTCAAACCACGTCGATAGTCAAGTTCCCATATGTCCTGTATATAACCATAATATGTTTCCTTTCCCGTCTTGGTTTCTGCATCAAAGGGGACACCACTGTTTTGGTTGGTGCTCTTCTTATCTTGGGCGATCATGTAAATGTATTACCATTTATCTCGTACCCTTTGAAAGTCATTATATTCGAAGATGGTAACTGGGACAGCAAGTACAGGTCATCTTCAATAGAGGTGTCATGCATGGTACGTGCTTGCAACCAGCTGGCGAAACTCCTGGTTTGTTCACGTGTAATCCAGTCATCAGACCGCTCCGGGTGTTTGGAGCGTAGCAAATTCTTGTGTTCATCCATATACGGAGCCACCAAGGCAGAATTCTGTAGAACTGTGTAGTGTGCTTCAGTGAGAGAATGTCCGTCCATACATATTATTTGTTCCCCTCCTAGCGTGCCTTTTCCATCCAGTCTGCCCTTATGCCGCGATTCAGGAACACCAATCGGCTTAAGGTCAGGAATAAAGTCAATACAAAACTCAATGACCTCCTCATTTTGACGACCCTTGGAGATGCTTCCTTCTGGCCTAGCACGGTTATGAACATATTTCTTTAAGACTCCCATGAACCTCTCAAAGAGGAACATATTGTGTAGAAATACAGGACCCAAAACGTTAATCTCTTCGCATAGGTGAACTAGGACGTGCGTCATGATGTTGAAGAAGGATGGTGGGAACACCAACTCGAAACTGACAAGACATTGCACCAAATCATTCTGTAACCTCGGTATGATTTCTGGATCGATTACCTTCTGAGAGATTGCATTGAGAAATGCACATAGCTTCACAATGGCTAATCGAACATTTTCCGGTAGAAGCCCCCTCAATGCAACCGGAAGCAGTTGCGTCATAATCACGTGGCAGTCATGAGACTTTAGGTTATGGAACTTTTTCTCTGCCATGTTTATTATTCCCTTTATATTCGACGAGAAGCCAGACGGTACCTTAATACTGAGCAGGCATTCAAAGAAGATTTCCTTATCTTCTTTGGTAAGAGCATAGCTTGCATGACCCTGATGTATGCCGTCTTTTCCGTGCATACGTTGCTGGTCCTCCCGTGCCTCAGGTGTATCTTTTGTCTTCCCATACACGCCCAAGAAGCCAAGCAGGGTCACACAAAGATTCTTCGTCACGTGCATCACGTCGATTGCGGAGCGGACCTCGAGGTCTTTCCAATAGGGCAGGTCCCAAAATATAGATTTCTTCTTCCACATGGGTGCGCGTCCGTCAGCATCATTCGGAACAGGTTGTCCACCAGGACCCTTTCCAAAGACCACCTTCAAATCCTTGGCCATATCATGTACATCAGCACCAGTACGGTGGCGAGGCTTCGTCCGGTGATCTGCCTCACCTTTGAAATGCTTGCCTTTCTTTCTTACGGGATGCCTGCTCGGAAGAAATCGACGATGTCCCAGGTACACATTCTTCTTACAATTAGCCAAATATATACTGTCGGTATCGTCCAAACAGTGCGTGCATGCGCGGTATCCCTTGTTTGTCTGTCCTGAAAGGTTACTGAGAGCAGGCCAATCTTTGATGGTCACGAACAACAACGCCTTTAGGTCAAATTCTTCCCCCATGTGCTCATCCCACGCACGTACACCTGTTCCATTCCATAGTTGTAAGAGTTCTTCAACTAATGGCCTTAGGTACACATCAATGTCGTTGCCGGGTTGCTTAGGGCCTTGGATGAGCACTGGCATCATAATGAACTTCCGCTTCATGCACAACCAAGGAGGAAGGTTATACAAACATAGAGTCACAGGCCAGGTGCTATGGTTGCTGCTCTGCTCCCCAAAAGGATTAATGCCATCTGTGCTTAGACCAAACCATACGCTCCTTGCGTCATCGGCAAACTCCTTCCCGTACTTTCTTTCGATTTTTCTCCACTGCGACCCGTCAGCGGGTACTCTCAACTTTCCGTCTTTCTTACGGTCTTCTCTGTGCCATCGCATCGCCTTGGCATGCTCTTTGTTTTGGAACAAACGTTTCAACCGTGGTATTATAGGAGCATACCACATCACCTTGGCAGGAATCTTCTTCCTGGGGCGCCGGCCCTCGACATCACCAGGGTCATCGCGGCAGATCTTGTAGCGCAATGCACCACATACCGGGCAAGCGTTCAAATCCTCGTACTCACTGCGGTAGAGGATGCAATCATTAGGGCATGCATGTATCTTCTGCACCTCTAACCCTAGAGGGCAGACAACCTTCTTTGCTTCGTACGTACTCTCGGGCAATTCGTTGTCCTTTGGAAGCATATCCTTTATCATTACCAGCAACTTTCCAAATCCCTTGTCAGATACACCATTCTCTGCCTTCCATTGCAGCAATTCCAGTGTGGTGCCCAGCTTTTTCTTGTCACCTACGCAATTCGGGTACAACAATTTTTTGTGATCCTCTAACATGCGCTGCAACTTCTTCTTCTCCAAATCACTTGCGCAGTTTCTCTTTGCATCGGCAATGGCCCGACCTAGATCATCAACGGGCTCATCTGATGCCTCTTCTTCAGCTTCTTCCCCGCATTGCCGGCTCAGCTTCTCCGCTTCCCATTGTTGTATCATCGTATTCAGGGAACCCATGGCCAGGATAGCTGTCGTCGTCCTCTTCTTCTTCATTGTCTTCCATCATAACCCCTCTTTCTCCGTGCTTGGTCCAAACATTATAATGGGGCATGAAACCGGTCTTAAACAGGTGGACGTGAATGGTTCTTGACGTAGAGTAATTGTGACCATTCTTACAGTGAGCACATGGACAAGGCATAAAACCATCCGCCCGCTTGTTTGCCTCAGCCGCAAGCAGAAAAGTACGCACGCCCTCAACGAACTGGGGAGAGCATCGGTCATCGTACATCCATTGCCGGCTCATCTTCATTACACAACACCGAATAGACCAAATTAATACAAGTTCATACATAAAGTTCATACAACACTTAAATGCAACAAACAAATAACTCTCTAGCTAAAGCATTTAAATGCAACAACAAATACGATCAAGATCGCAACTAAGGTAACAATGGATCCAACAACATAATGATACCAAGCCTCACTATCGATGGCATATTTTCTAATCTTTCTAATCTTCAAGTGCATTTTCTCCATCTTGATCTTGTGATCATCGACGACATCGGCAACATGCAACTCCAATTCCATCTTCTCCCCCTCAATTCTTTTCAATTTTTCTTTCAAGTACTCGTTTTCTCTTTCAACTAAATTTAACCTCTCGGCAATAGGGTCGGTTGGAATTTCAGGTTCAGATACCTCCTAGAAAAAATTTCTATGTTAACTTGATGGGCATAATTTGTCATAAACACGAAATGCAACTAGTTTTAAAAAAGAATATACATACCACACCCGAATCATAACAAGGACTAGGGCCGACGGGGACGGATATCAAAACCATGGCACTATATGTATAACAAACAACGTACGGGTAAGATAATTATACGAGTAACTATATATCCAAATCACACCCATCAATTTTTATATAAAATTTCATGAACAAGAGGCTCACCACAAGGTGGTGCCGGCGACGGGACGGTGCGGGCGATCGACGGTGGCTACGATGGAGATTTAGAAGGCACTAAGTAAACCACACCTACATATGCAAACTAAGTGTTATTTTTGACCTCAAATTGCATATAAATCAAATACTAGCACATATATATATATATATATATATATATCCTCCCAAATTACTAAACTCACAAATTAATCACTATATAAACCAATGTAAGAGCTAATCTAGCAATGAGAGATGAAAGGACAAAGTTGCTAACCTTTGTGATCATTTGAATGGATGAGGGCCTTCAAATCTTGACAAATTTTGGGCAAATTTTGTGATGAACTCGAGAGGAAGAAGGGAAGAACAGAGGAGAGGGCCGGAGAGGGGAAATGGGGAAGAACAGAGTGCTGGTGGACGAAGGGTTTATATAGGACGACCTTTAGTACCGGTTCGTTCCAAGAACCGGTACTAAAGGGGCTGGAGGGGCGCCTGTCTGACAACATCCTGCCACCACTCTCATTAGTACCGGTTCGTGGCACGAACCGGTGCTAAAGGTTCGCCACGAACCGGTACTAATGAAAGCGGCCCGGCTAGCCGTTGGAACCGGCACTAATGTATACATTAGTGCCGGCTCAAATACAAACCGGCACTAATGTGCTTCACGATTGACCCTTTTTCTACTAGTGATAAGAAAGGAACATGACAGCGACATGAGTGTGTGTGTTAGCCGAATGCTTCACGCAGCACAAGTTACAGGTTAGAAATTCAAATAGAGATACTTCACACACAACGTAAGATGAAAACAGAAATACTTGACAAAAGATAACTTGTAAAGTATAGTCAAGACACAAATAGTTAGGTATCTTACATATCTGCCAAATACTTGGACAAGCAAGAAACTAGCAAAACATAAATATATACATACAACTGGCTTAAGGCTATACTAAGGCACACACCGAATAAGGCCTTTTTGAGGTAACATGTAAATACCGTCGACCACATTGATATGATGTGACAAGCTCAGTGAGAACTGCAGCAGTCCTTCATTCACCTATAGAGAAAACCAAATTGCCAATCTGTTAGCAACCAGATACATATCGGCAGAACCTACTGTAACATAGTGTATAAACAAATGAGTACAAATTCCGGACCAGCTCGGCAACACAAGGAAGAGCTAAGTAATACTCCCTCTGTTCCTAAATATATGACGTTTTGGCAGTACAATTTGAACTGCCAAAACGTCTTATATTTAGGAATGCAGGGAGTAGATATCAAATATCATATTCCTGGTTATATCTCATAGAAATACCTGCAACACAAAATAAATCTTTGGTGCATTCTTTTGAAACCAGCATCTTTGGTGCATTCTGACACTCTAGTTTATTGGGGTGGGGAATTAGAATGTTGTAAGACATGGTTTCTAGGATTTATCTCATGCAAACTCATCTCTCATCATGTGTCAACGAGACAAAATAAATAAATACATGCAAAAATGCAACACTGCCACCAGAAGTGATCTTGAATATTCAGATTTAAATAAATGAAGCCTGGTTAGAGAAAACAACTTCGGGAAAAAAAGGTGTTGATCATTTGACATTTGCCTTTACATTATTACTCACTTCACATTTGATTTGCTATGTCCCAAGGTTGAAGACAACTACATCATATAATGACACAAAAAAGGCCATAAGCATGTCTATATTGACCGATAACATACACGTAACAGTACAGCTACAAGTTCATCTATCTAGGAAAGGGACAATCTGTAGCTAAGTTTAAGTTGTTAGTGAACAACCGAACATCTAAAAACTGAAACAAAGATATTCTAGGAACCATGTACAAGACATAACAAGATTAGGTTACTCCTACAATATGAGGACTAAAGATGAACAATCACCTGGCGTGTAGAAACTGTTGAAGGAATGACAGGCTTTCCCAAAGTTTTCTTGACTGCATCGACTTCAGTTGAACAATATAGACAGTGCCATCCAGATACAATAACATTTCATTAGCATCCTGGTCGTATCCCAGTATCAGTTCCACCCCCTTCTCACTACCTCAGTCGGAGGAGAGAGCCCAAGAATGTCATGCATTTCGGTGGTCTTCCACAACACCCATGTGGCAACACCCTGACAATTGACCTTCCGCTGCCACGTTTGAATGTTATGGTAATGGTGGGACAATATGGCGAGACCAAGAGTGCCATCCTCTGCCTGGATGATCTGATGATTGCGGGGAACCATTCATACCCAGAGGTGTCTCGATCACATCTAGACTCTGCCTATCCAAATCAAACTGAAGTATGCCGTCTTTCGCATGCTTTAACGGCCAGTAAAGAACATTGCCAATAAGGATGCTCTGAGCACCACCGCAACAAGCCGAACCTGGGTGTGGAGCCTCTGTCTGGATGAGATGGCCCCATGAGTTGATCTCGGAGGAGTAGACGCATGCGAGGGGTCGATGATCGTGGCTACGCATGAACACCAAGACCACCTTGAACGGGCTGGAGCGGCAGCCGCTGTGCATGTGGCCCTGGCTGCGGTCAGCGCAGAGCACCGCCCCATTGACGTGGCCCGTCTTGAACTCCGGCGGGACGGCCACGCGGCGCTGCTCGCCCGTGATGGGATCGCACACAAGGACCTCCGCCCGCGCCACGTCGAAGACGAGGACGCGGCCGTGGCGGCACCCGAGGAGGTGGGCCTCAGAGTCACATCGCGGATTCGCAGGTCCAAGCGCTCGGGAGGGACGCGGTCGGGAGCATCCAGGACGGGGGCGAACACGATGCCGTCGTCGCGGCGCTGGGAGAAGCCGAGGAGGGGTGGCTTCCCGTGGTGGGCGCGGAAGCGGGCGGTGAACTTGGGGTCGACGGCGACGCGTCGCCACCGCCTGCAGACGGCGGAGGCCCGGGGGAGGGAGGAGGGCTGCGGCGGGATACGGAGCAGGATCTCGCGGAGGAGGTCGTCGTTTTCGAGCGAAGGCGGAGGCGGTGGCGCCGGCGGCGAGCCGCGGCGTTGGTGTCGGCGTCGGCGGCGGGTCATTGGCGGTTGGCGTCGGCGTCGGTGGGCTCCCGCTCTCGCTCGTGGGGGTGGGGATGGATTTGGTGGGTGGAGTGCTTTTTTTTTCTGGAACTGCTTCTTTTTGTTTTTTGAGATGAGAACAACCGCTTCGTCTTTTCGTGCACAAAGGAAGAGAAAAAAGAGCGACGTGCTGTTGGGCCCGGAGAGTTGTTGTAACGAGCGCTTGCTGGGATCTAGAAGAATGGACGGCCCACCCTAAGGAATTTTTTTTTGCGGGTAGAAGACTTGTATTACTCAGAAACCAAAGAGTTACAATCAGCGAGGGCTAGCTCTACAGCTACTGAAGGTCCAGAACCAAACCAAGTTATAATCCTACCTCCAGACCTAGCAAAGGAAGCTAGACTGTCGCTAACCATATTCTGAGAACGACTAGTGATGAAGACATGTACCTAGGGTAGGGACACGGACCTGACCAAAGAGTCTTACCCTAGGACACCCCTAGGAGAAGTCACCTTTTCCTCGACTCGAAGGTATCCCACTCGACGGGTTCAAGACACTCGACCAAGAAGCTATCACTCGACCATGAAGCTAGCCACTCGACCGAAGTCACTCCGCAGGCAAACGGTCGGGTATTAAGTAGTCTTTATGGTCATTATAGCACTTTACTAGGGGCGTTACCAGTAATGCCCAACCTTAAATGTACCTTAAACCCTGCATTACTAGGGGCAGGAGAGGGCCAGCGAACTCTATATAAGCCACCCCCCTCCTCAGTATGAAGGGTTCGTACCCCTGTTATTCACACGCCAGTAATCCAGTCGACCGCCTCCGGGCACCGAGACGTAGGGCTGTTACTTCCTCCGCGAAGGGCCTGAACTCGTACATCTTGGTGTGTTTACAACTTCCCAATAGCTGAGATCTAGCCTCTCCATACCTACCCCCCTACATCACTGTCAGAGTTAGAACCACGACAGTTGGCGCCCACCGTGGGGCCGCAGTCTTAGCGCCTGATTGGAGAAGTTGCGATTTTTTCGATCCCCTTTGATCATGGTTTCGTGCGGAGTTTTGGTGGAGGGCCGCGAGATCCGTCTCGGCGCGCTCACGTTCATCGCCGACGACTCCGCCTGGCTTCAGGAGGCGCCACTCGACATCGACGGGCTCCCCGTCCGCGGTGCGACGCATTTCCGCGCATGCGTTCGTGGCGTCCTCCTGCGGCAACCGTCGACCCAATATCGGTCGGCCCCCGTATCGTCTCCCCGCTCTGCCTCCCACCGGCGCAAGCGCTCCGGTCGGTCAAGACTTCAGAGGTGGGTGAGACATGCCGTGGCTCGCCAGTCGGCCACCCCGCAAGTCGCGGCGATCGAGCCCGACGAATCCCTCTGCGGCCGGTTCGACCTGTCGACTGGCTCCGCGGAGACCGCATCCGAGTGCTGCAGCAGCGACCCAGCGGCCGAGGTTCTGGCGGTCGATGGGACGCACAGTCCTCCTGGTTTCCCTCGCGCTGGTGGAGGCGCGGGTGGGGGCGACCCGTCGCATCCCCACGATGAGTATCTTCCCGAACCTCTCACATCATTACAACGAGAGGAGCTTCGCCGTCGGAACATGGACGCGCTCCACACTCCTATTGTCGGAGAAACCCCCGAGGCCCGAGCCTTGGAGGACGCGCGCTTGGCTAACCTGGCCGAGCGCACTCGACTGGAGAATCTCCAGCGGATACTCGACGAGCAAGCGCGTCAGCGGGCTCCCGAGTCCAGTCGACGTCAGCAAGCTCCCGAGTCCAGTCGGCGTCAGCTCTTCCCGCCGCCGCAGGTATACCGAACCCCAGTTCAGAATTTGGCCGCTGCGGCCCGTATAGCAGAATCAAGTCAGCCCTCCCAGTCGGAGGCGGGCAGAGGCTTGTTGCGGATCAGAGCACTGCTCCGGGCGGCGGGAAACCAGAATTCTGCTGTCTCTCAGTCGCGGAACAGGATCCACAGTCGATCCGTCGCAACGGGTACAGTCGAGTCGGCTCACAGCCCGAGATCACCCCCGAGGCGCAAGGGACGTGGCGACCGGCATGATCAGTACAGGAGGAATGAGCAGTATGATCACCGATTCGACCGTGATGATCGACGTCGAGTGCCAACCCCTCCCCAGAGGAGTGGGTCATATGCGCCTCGACGGCAAGATGACAGACGCCCTCATAGTGTCGGGCAAATGATTCCAGTCGACCCCAGGGACCCAGGCTTTGACGCGAGGTCTGTCCTCGTTCAAGACTTGGTTGACAGGAACAGGGCTCATCGGGAAGGCCAGAACAGAGATGCGCCCGCCAGCAGCAGAGCACGTGTTTCAGGGCCAGAGTGTTTCAGTCGAGCCATCAGGGCCGCAGTGATTCCTCCCAATTTCAGGCTGGCGACTGGGGTTAGCAAGTTCACCGGTGAATCTAAGCCTGACACTTGGCTCGAGGATTACCGAGTGGCTGTACAGATTGGCGGCAGCGACGATGAGGTGGCCATGAAGCATTTGCCTCTCATGTTAGAGGGCTCAGCCAGGGCGTGGCTGAATCAGTTGGCACCCAGCAGCATCTACACCTGGGAGGACCTCTCCCGAGTGTTTGTCACAACCTTTGAAGGAACATGCAAGCGACCTGCAGGCCTTACAGAGTTGCGGTCTTGCATGCAGAAGTCGAACGAAACCCTGAGGGAATACATCCAAAGGTGGATCACGCTGCATCACTCGGTTGAGAATGTGCCAGACCATCAAGCAGTTTGTGCCTTCAAGGAAGGCGTTAAATACAGAGAGTTGAATTTGAAGTTCGGCCGAACTGGAGAGATGTCTCTGAATCGGATGATGGAGATTGCCACCAAGTACGCTAATGGTGAAGACGAAGATCGACTCCGAAGCGGCAAGCTCAAGGCAGTCGCCCAAGAAACCGGAGGAAACTCTAGTCGAAAACAGAAGCGGAAGGCCGAGCCAGCCGCTCCTGGGGAGGCCCTGGCCGTAGCCCAGGGAAACTTCAAGGGAAAACCCAAAGGCCCCTGGAAGCCCAAGAAAGTCAAGGATCAAGATGGAAATGATGTTTTGGATCTGCCATGCCACATCCACACCAAGAAAGAGGAAGAGGGTAATTTCATTTACCCAAAGCATACCACTCGACAGTGTCGACTCCTGATCCAGCAGTTTCAGGGCAAACAAACCAAAGACAAGGAAAAAGAGTCGGACAGAGTTGAGGACAAGGAAGATAGTGACGATGGATACCCCCAAGTCAATTCCACCCTGATGATTTTTGCCGATGTCGAGAGCAAAAGTCGACTGAAAGTCATCAACCGTGAGGTGAATATGGTCGCTCCGGCAACACCCAGTTATCTGAAGTGGTCTCAGACTGCCATCACGTTCGACCAGTCTGATCACCCTACGCACATTGCCACCCCTGGGAGGCAAGCGTTGGTGGTCGACCCAATTGTCGAAGGCACTCGACTGACCAAAGTCTTGATGGATGGTGGCAGTGGTCTGAACATACTGTACGCCGAAACTTTGAAAGGAATGGGCATTCCGATGTCCAGACTGAGTACCAGTAACATGAGCTTCCACGGAGTCATTCCTGGCAAGAAAGCCGATCACTCGGCCAGATTGCTCTTGATGTGGTTTTCGGTGATTCAAAGAATTACCGCAAGGAAAAGTTGACATTCGAGGTTGTGGACTTCCAAAGTGCTTATCATGCCATTTTGGGCAGGCCAGCTTACGCGCGCTTCATGGCTTGACCATGTTACGTGTACCTCAAACTGAAGATGCCTGGCCCTAAAGGGGTAATCACTGTTACGGGCAATCGGGAGAAGGCAGAAGAGTGCTTTCAGAAAGGCTCAAAGATTGCAGATGCTCAGATGGCAGTGGTCGAGCTGCAAGAGTACCAAAAGACTGCCGATCCGAGTGAATTGCTACGGGCCAAGAAGCCTGCTTCAGAGTCAGCTTTTCAGTCGACCGGTGAAACAAAGACGGCTCACATTCGCCCGACCGACCCCGACGCTTCTCCGACTCACATCTCGACGACGCTCGACTCCAAATAGGGAGAAGCGCTCATCCAGTTCCTCCGTGAGAACTGGGACGTCTTCGCATGGAAGCCTTCTGACATGCCTGGAGTTCCCAGGGGGCTGGCTGAGCACCGTCTGCGAGTCGACCCGAAATTCAAACCTGTGAAAGAACATCTTCGACGGTCCGCCGTCCAGAAGAGGAAAGCCATTGGCGAGGAGGTGGCTCGGCTCTTAGCAGCGGAGTTCATCCGAGAGATTTACCACTCCGAGTGGCTCGCCAATGTCGTCATGGTCCCCAAGAAGGACAAGTCACTTAGCATGTGCATTGATTTCAAACATATCAATCGGGCTTGCCCGAAAGATCATTTCCCTCTCCCCCGCATCGACCAGATAGTGGACTCGCCCGCGGGATGTGAGCGTTTGTCTTTTCTAGATGCTTATTCAGGGTACCATCAGATCCGTCTGTATGGACCTGACGAGATCAAAACGGCTTTCATCACCCCATTTCGGTGCTTCTGTTATGTCACCATGCCCTTCGGCCTCAAGAATGCTGGAGCCACGTTTATGAGGATGATTCAGAAGTGTTTGCTCACTCAGATCAGTCGGAACGTAGAAGCATACATGGATGATATTGTGGTTAAGTCACGGAAAGGTTCCGACCTACTGACTGACCTTGCTGAAACCTTTGCTAACCTCAGGAGATATGATATCAAGCTCAATCCATCAAAGTGCACATTCGGAGTTCCAGGTGGAAAGTTACTCGGTTTTCTCGTTTCCGAACGAGGAATCGACGCTAACCCCGAGAAAGTTGGCACCATACTCCGGATGAAGCGCCTCGTGCGTATACACGATGTCCAGAAGCTCACAGGTTGCTTGGCCGCTCTAAGTCGATTCATTTCTCGACTCGGTGAGAAAGCGTTGCCTCTTTATCGACTGATGAAGAAGTCTGACAAGTTCGAGTGGACTCCAGAAGCTGACGCAACGTTTGCAGAACTCAAAGCTCTGCTCTCCACCCAGCCGGTGCTTGCTGCCCCAATCAGCAAAGAGCCTCTGCTGCTGTACATTGCGGCCACGGGACAAGTTGTCAGTACAGTACTCACGGTCGAGCGGGAAGAAGAAGGAAAGGCCTTCAGAGTTCAGCGCCCAGTCTATTATCTGTCTGAAGTTTTGACCCCTTCAAAACAAAGATACCCTCACTACCAGAAGCTTGTATATGGGATTTACATGACCACGAAGAAGGTTGCACATTACTTCTCTGACCACTCCATTACAGTCGTCAGCGACGCCCCACTGTCAGAGATTCTGCATAACAGAGATGCAACTGGTCGAGTGGCCAAGTGGGCGATTGAACTCCTTCCCTTAGATATCAAGTTTGAAGCAAAGAAGGCTATTAAGTCCCAAGCAATCGCAGATTTCATCGCCGAGTGGATTGAACAGCAGCTTCCGACTCAAGTTCACTCGGAGCACTGGACCATGTTCTTCGATGGATCTAAGATGCTGAATGGTTCCGGTGCTGGGGTAGTTCTAGTCTCCCCCGAGGAGATAAGCTCAGATACGTTCTCCAGATTTACTTCAGTTCCTCCAACAATGAAGCAGAGTATGAAGCACTTCTGTATGGGTTGCGCATGGCCATTTCACTCGGCGTCCGTCACCTCATGGTCTATGGCAACTCAGATTTGGTGGTTAATCAGGTGATGAAGGAGTGGGACGTCAGAAGTCTGGCTATGACTGGTTATTGCAATGCAGTGAGAAAGCTAGAAAAGAAATTCGAGGGGTTAGAGCTTCATCACATCCCCCGACTCAAAAATCAAGCAGCTGATGATCTGGCAAAGATAGGCTCCAAGAGAGAAGCCATTCCCAGCAATGTGTTTTTGGAGCACATCCGCTCGCCGTCAGTCCAGGAGGATCCTTTCACAGAAGAAGCCCCACAACCGAAAAGTGCCACAGATCCGACTGAAGTCGAAGTTCCTGCTGTGGTCGACCTGATCATGGAAGTCTTGGCAATCACTCCCGACTGGACGATACCGTACATCGCGTATATCCTAAGGAAAGAGCTCCTAGAGGACGAGGAAGAGGCTCGACAGATCGTTCGCCGATCCAAGGCCTTCACAGTCATAAAGGGGCAGTTGTATAGAGAAAGCGCGACTGGAGTCGGTCAGAAATGCATAACACCAGAAGAAGGTCGGATGATCCTTGATGATATCCACTCGGGGACCTGTGGCCACCATGCGTCCTCTCGGACCATTGTGGCTAAAGCATACCGAGCAGGATTCTACTGGCCTAGAGCAAATGAGATGGCAAAAGAGATAGTCGAGAAGTGTGGAGGGTGCCAGTTCTACTCCAACATGTCACACAAGCCTGCATCAGCCCTGAAGACCATTCCACTCGTCTGGCCCTTTGCTGTTTGGGGACTAGACATGGTCGGTCCGCTGAGAACATGCAGAAGTGGTTTCACTCATGTGCTTGTGGCAGTCGACAAGTTTACCAAATGGATTGAAGCTAAGCCTATCAAGAATCTTGATGCTTGCACTGCTATCAGTTTCGTCAGAGGGCTAACATTCAGATATGGAGTCCCGCATAGCATCATCACTGACAATGGGTCAAACTTCGATTCGGACAAGTTCAGAGCTTTTTGCGCCTCTCAAGGCACTCGAGTCGACTACGCATCGGTCGCCCATCCCCAGTCGAATGGACAAGCCGAAAGAGCAAATGGTCTGATTCTCAAAGGACTAAAGCCTCGACTGATGCGTGATCTCAAGCACGCGGCAGGTGCTTGGGTCGACGAGCTTCCGTCAGTTCTGTGGGGATTGAGGACCACCCCTAACCGGTCGACTGGAAGAACTCCATTCTTTCTGGTTTACGGAGCCGAAGCGGTTCTGCCAAGTGATCTTCTTCACAACGCGCCCCGAGTCGAGCTTTACACCGAAGATGAAGCAGAACAGGCCCGGCAAGACGCAGTCGACCTCCTAGAAGAAGAGAGGGAGATGGCCATGATCAGATCGACCATTTATCAGCAAGACTTGCGTCGATTCCACGCCCGGAATGTGAAGAGTCGAGCCTTCCAAGAAGGAGATTTGGTCCTCCGAGTGGATCAACAGAAACCACACAAGCTTGCTCCTACTTGGGAAGGCCCCTTCATCATCACCAGAGTCCTCCACAATGGAGCATATCACCTCTACAGTGTTGATCGCCAGATCGACGAGCCACGAGCTTGGAATGCGGAACTACTCCGCCCCTTTTACACTTGAGCTCTCCCTTGGACGAGATGTAATAAGAAAAGTTCCTGCAGTTCGTTTTTATCAAAGGCAAGAGTGTTCCATTAATTGTTGTCACTTTTGTTTACATACGAAATCCCCCAGTGGGTGACTTAGCTGCGAATCCGTTTCGCCTAAGTTTGAAAAAATCCTACCGAGTGGAGAACAAACCTCTCACCCGGGGGCTTAGCTGCAGCCCAGTGCTCGCCTAAGTGTTTAAAAAATCCTACCGAGTGGAGAGCGATCCTCCCACTCGGGGGCTTAGCTGCAGTCCAGCACTCGCCTAAGTTCTCTCACTTAGAGACTTAGCTGCAGTCCGGCACTCGCCTAAGTTTGAAAAAATCCTACCGAGTGGAGAGCAAACCTCCCACCCGGGGGCTTAGTTGCAGTCCGACACTCGCCTAAGTTCTCTCACTTAGAGACTTAGCCGCAGTCCGGCACTCGCCTAAGTTTGAAAAAATCCTACCGAGTGAAGAGCAAACCTCCCACTCGGGGGCTTAGCTGCAGCCCAGTGCTCGCCTAAGTGTTTAAAAATCCTACCGAGTGGAGAGCAAACCTCCCACTCAGGGGCTTAGCTGCAGCCCAGTGCTCGCCTAAGTGTTTAAAAATCCTACCGGGTGGAGAGCAAACCTCCCACTCGGGGGCTTAGCTGCAGTCCAGCACTCGCCTAAGTTCTTCACTTAGAGACTTAGCTGCAGTCCGGCACTCGCCTAAGTTTGAAAAAATCCTACCGAGTGGAGAGCGATCCTCCCACTCGGGGGCTTAGCTGCAGTCCGACACTCGCCTAAATTCTCTCACTTAGAGACTTAGCTGCAGTCCGGCACTCGGCTAAGTGTTTAAAAATCCTACCAAGTGGAGAGCAAACCTCCCACTCGGGGGCTTAGCTGCAGCCCAGTGCTCGCCTAAGTTCAAGACTCGACCCAACCCGCGAGTCGAATGCTAACTCCCCCTTCGGAATTGCGCCGCAAATACAAGGTCATTTCGAGTGAAGATCAAGTTCCACTCGACGAATCAAACCATGAAGATGCCCAACGAGAAATCGATTTCGGATAAAGCCTAAAAGGTCCCAGACCTCAAAGTACTCGAGCCCGCGGCTCGGCAAAGTTTAACTGTTACAAGTCCACTCGGCATCCCGAGGCAAATTTAAGGCAGAGTTTAACGGTTACAAATCCACTCGGCATTCCGAGGTAAATTTAAAGTTTTTCACTCCTCAGGAGGAGGACTGGAAGGGGCGACGAACTCATCCAAGTCGATCCCGTCGGCAATACGGGTGGCAGCGGCGATGAAGGTCTCCATGAAGTCTTGAAAGCTGTGCTTCCTGGTATTTGCAACTTGGATGGCCGCCAGATTTTCTTCTCGCGCCTCCTTGCAATGGACGCGGACCAGAGACAGAGCGACATCAGCACCGCATCTAGCAGAAGATTTCTTCCATTCTGCCACTCGACCTGGGACTTAGTTAAGTCGAGCCATCAGAGACTCGAGGTCGTTCTGAAGCGTCGTCCCAGGCCAGAGTGATGTGTCGATCTGCGACATTGCAACTTTCAGCCGAGCCAGATAATCAACGACACTGGTAACACGAGACTCCAGTCGGAGCACGTTCATGGCAGCCTCGTCCTTCACGAGAGAATTGGCGGGATCCAAGCCTGGCTCCACTCGACCGGTTTCCTCTTCGAAGTTCTGGCAGAATTCTGTGAACACGATTCAAGAATAAGACAGTGGCCGTACGCGGGCTCGGCAACTACAAGACAGTCAGGTTGGAATAATTACCTTCGAGCATGACGAACAGCTTCTTGGCGAGCCCTCCGAGATAAGCCTCCAGACCTTTCGCCTTCCCCGCCAGCTCGCCCGCCTTGTCGTGCAGAGCCATCTTCTCCTTCTTCAGTCGACTGGCATCTCGATTAGCTGTCTCAAGAGTAGATTTCAGTCTGGAGTTCTCCTCTTCAAGAGTCTCGACCGAAGCCAGCTTCTCTTCTGCGAGCTTCGTTTTGCTCGAGGCCTCCTTCAGCGCTTCTGCAAGGTCTTGATCCTTCTTCTTCAAAGCCTCCTCCAGTTTATCTGCGGCGCGTCAAGTGGAACCAACATCAAGAATGGACAGGAAAGAAAAGCCACCTGTTAAGAATGGAGAACCTCACCAGCCATACCTTTTGCCTCTTCTTGCGCCTTCTTCAAATTCTCCTGAGCAAGCTGCAAGTTAAGGTTGAGCTGGATCTGCTGATTCTCCAACTCAGTATAGCGAGCTACAAGTTCGCAAGATTTCTGCAAAAAGAAAAATCAGTCGACAGACGTCCAAGATAAGTTGCTTCCGAGTAACTCAGAGACAATGATGACGTTTCTAAGACCACAGCCGAATCAAAAACATTCGACAGTAGTCTCGGGGACTACACCCAGTGGGTGCACTCAGCGTGCCCCCACTGGTTTAAAAAAAGAGAGAAAAAGTCAACTGCCCGCAGTCGACCGGATACAGTTCCACTCGACCTGGCCCGACCAAACCGAGTGAAGAAATACAGCTACAGCAACACAATGTAAAGACTACAGTCGACTGCCAGCAGTCCACCGTAGTCTCGGGGACTACACCAAGTGGGTGCACTTAGCGTGCCCCCACTTGTCCAAGGATTGGCAGACACACCCAGTGGGTGTACAGATACAAAGATCTTCGGAAAAGAGACTCTCCAAACAACATATCATAACAGACCAAGTGTTGAGTCGACTGACCTGGACGTTGCTCTGAAGAGCCGAACTCGCGTCATAGGCTGCTTGGCTGGCCTCCCGAGCCATCTTCACTTGCTCCATCATGATCCCCGCCTGGCGTATAGCCTCCTTTGCAGCAGCCGCTTGGTCCTCAGGGACGGGGTATGTGGCAAAAAGCGAAGACGGATCCGCAGTCGACGACGAGGGCCGCGCACTCGCCAGAGGAACGGCGAAGGTCACTGAAGCCCGAGTGGCGTCACCACCATCCCGAGCCTCGGCCTCGGACGCCGGAGCGGATTGGTGGGGGGTCTTGTCAGTCGACGCCCTCTTGTGCCTCCTCACTCTCAACGGTTCGTTGTCTTCATCGTCCGGGAGGTCGATAACATGAGGAGGAGCTACAAGGAAAACATTCAATCGACCAGAGTCGCGATAAAGGTTCAGTCGACTCAAAGGCAGGACGTCAGCAATCGTACCAGGGTTGGAGGTAACAGCGTCCTCCATCTCTCGGTCGTCGTTCCTGGCGGAGACCTCAGAAGTAGCACCGCTGCAAATCTCGAAAGTCAATCAGTTGGCTCAGTGAATCGACCAAGGATCCGTCCACGGCCGACAAAGGAAAGCAAGTCTTATTATTACCCGGAAATGGTAGGAACAGCTATCTTCATCTTGGGCAGAGCCTTGGGCGGCTTGGATGGCGTCGCTCGTGGATGCTTGGGAGCCCTCCCAGTCGGCGGAGGAGAAGAAGTCCGAGGGCGTTTCGACGACTGCCCAACAGGAGCAGTCGCCTTGCCACGTTCCCGCGCTGGATCGTGGGTGAGCTTGGATCGCCCCTCCGGATGGGGGGGTTCAACCTCCTCCTCCTCCCCTTCGCTGGAGAAGATGTCGTCGCCTCCCTCTCCCTCACCGTCGGACTCTCACTCGCCTTGGTCGTCCCCGCTCTCGCCTCCGCTCGCCTCCCCTTCCTCAATCGACCCCTGTGCCCCGTTGGGCGTCGAGTACATCTCAGTGGTCGCCTGGAAAACAATAGACAAGACGAAAGTCAATGGACTTATTCAAAAAAGACCAATACAGAAGACAAGATATCAGTCGGGAGCACAAAGACATACCTGGTCCACCTCATACGAGTTGTCGAGTGGGGTTACCCTCCTGGCTCCTCGGGGGTTGTCTTTGTTCCCCGTGATGCTCGACAGCCACCCCTCCACCATCTCGTCGGTGACCTCCTCCGGGTGGACCCGAGTGGTGTCGTCAAGACCCGAATACAGCCACATCGGGTGGTCGCGGGCCTGGAGCGGTTGGATGCGCCTTTGAAGAAAGACCTCCAGCAGGTCCATACCAGTCACGCCCTCGCGGACAAGCTCAACCACTCGACCTGCCAGCACCTTGACTTGGGCCTTTTCCTCCGGCGCGACTTTCAGAGAGGCATGCTTCTCGGCTCGGTCGAGGGAAAAAGGAGGAAGACCAGTCGACTGTCCGGGGGTCGCCTCGTCCTTGCAGTAGAACCAGGTCGACTGCCAGCCACGGACCGACTCCGGGAAGGTGATAGATGGAAAACAACTCTTCCCCCTCGTCTGGATCGCCAGGCCCCCGCACAGCTGGATCACCTGCGTCCTCTCGTCACTCGACTTAGTCTTCTTGACCGATTGAGAACGGCAGGTAAAGATGTGTTTGAAGAGTCCCCAATGGGGTCGACAACCCAAGAAAGCCTCACACATGGAGATGAAAGCAGCAAGGTAGACTATGGAGTTGGGAGTGAAGTGGTGGAGCTGCGCTCCGAAGAAATTCAGGAAACTCCGGAAGAAAGGATGGGGCGGCAGAGAAAACCCTCGGTCGATGTGGGTGGCTAGGAGCACGCACTCACCATCGCGGGGTTGAGGTTCGATCTCTCCCCCCGGAAGACGCGCAGCTTCGTGGGGAATGACTCCCCCCTCGACCATGTCGTCGAGATCCTCTTGCCGGAGCACCGACGGCATCCAGTCGCCCTGGATCCAACCTTTGGGCAGAGCGGTCCTGGAGGAAGATCCGCCCCGAGCTGACCTCTTCCCTTTCCCCGCTGCCGCCGCCTTCTTCGAGCGCTCCAGAGCGGAGGCCTTGCTCTTCGTCATCGTCGCCGGCGAAGTCTCGCACGGGCCTGCTGCGCTGGGGCGGGAACGGAGGTGGCGGAAGGACTTGTGAAGGGAGAGAGGCGGAAGAAAGGAGGAGAAGAGAGCGCACTGCTTGGAAACCCCGAGCCGGCGATTTATAAGGGACCGCTTCCGAGTGGCTGACTGGTAGGCCCAGGCCATCCAGTCAAATCCCGCATCAGACGTGCGCGCAGTACGTGGCGAAAAAGGCGACGCGGGGATCGAGGAGCTTCCGCTTTATCGCTTCCGATTACTGCGGCTGCTCCCATCCCGCGCGCTTCCCAAAATCCGAATCCCGCGACATCTGCGGGCCACAAAAACGACTTGTCAAAACAGAAGACCCCGATCGCGCCGGCGCTCGGTATGTCACAAACAAAGAAATTCACTCGACGAAAGGCCTGGAATGGATCAAGGCAACTGAAAAAGGTTGGCAACGTCATCCGTAACGATTGACCCAAAACAAGGCGCTCACATAGCCCGAAGAACCAGTCGGAAAGATCTCCAACTCTTTCCCCACTCTAACCTCGATCCATTCGGGGGCTAATGATGAAGACATGTACCTAGGGTAGGGACACGGACCTGACCAAAGAGTCTTACCCTAGGACACCCCTAGGAGAAGTCACCTTTTCCTCGACTCGAAGGTATCCCACTCGACGGGTTCAAGACACTCGACCGAGAAGCTATCACTCGACCATGAAGCTAGCCACTCGACCGAAGTCACTCCGCAGGCAAACGGTCGGGTATTAAGTAGTCTTTATGGTCATTATAGCACTTTACTAGGGGCGTTACCAGTAACGCCCAACCTTAAATGTACCTTAAACCCTGCATTACTGGGGGCAGGAGAGGGCCGGCGAACTCTATATAAGCCACCCCCTCCTTAGTATGAAGGGTTCGCACCCCTGTTATTCACATGCCAGTAATCCAGTTGACCGCCTCCGGGCACCGAGACGTAGGGCTGTTACTTCCTCCGCGAAGGGCCTGAACTCGTACATCTTGGTGTGTTTACAACTTCCCAATAGCTGAGATCTAGCCTCTCCATACCTACCCCCCTACATCACTGTCAGAGTTAGAACCACGACAACTAGCAAAAGTAATACAAGATCTACGAAGACTTAAAAGGTACTGAATCTCTCTTACGATGGCTGAGTATAAGGATCTATCCACTCCTTGCGCCTGAATCATCTTCATGGCAACCATAGAATCCATTTTCACCATAATTGGTAGCTCAGTGTGTTGGATCGCCAAAGAAATCCCTTCCATGCACGCACAAAGCTCAGCTTCCAACACATCTCTGCAAGAGAAAAGTGCTCGACATGATGAAAAAATAATAGCACCCTTGTCATCCCTAAGGACCATGCCGGAACCCGCCCTACCATTTTCATCAACCGATCCATCTTTGTTTAACTTGACCCAACCAGCATCCGGCAATTTCCACCGACCACTACGCAAGGAGTCTCTGGAGTTCACCACTGGCGCATCAATAGGAGTCTTCCCCTTCCCCTGATAGTTGCATATATCATATTTCAGTCCTAGCAGGGAATCAAGATAGCTCACAAGGAGCCTCTTCGAAGACTCAGCTGGAGGTGGGGGTTTATGGTGGACCACCTCATTCCGGACAAACCAAGCACGCCACAAGGTCATCAATAGCATGGATCGATCAACATCAGATAGAGGATCTAGTGCATGCAACAACCACTCTCTTCCCGTATGCTCTATCGTATCGATATCTGGCAGTGACCAAACCACCATCATCGTATGCCATAAATCCCGGCCAAGTGGGCAACGTACAAAAGGGTAAAAATTATCCTCAGCTTCTGTATCACAAAGCGGACAGAGATCCGATGTTTCCAGCCCGCGTTTATGCTTGTTTTTCCAGGTTGGCAAGGAATCAACTACCACCCTCCAAGCGAAGTTGTGGACCGAAGGTGGAATGTCACATTTCCATATCAGCTGCCACACTTTTCTTCTGCCATCAGGTGCCGAGCTGGAGGCCGATTGTGCAAATCGATAAGCCTCTTCAAACGCAAAGTTGTAGGCACTTTTGACAGAAAATCTACCTTGTTTTCCTGGCCCCAAGCAATGATATCTTCCTCCTGTCTCGGGGATGCTCTGATTTTCAGTATTTCTACAACATCAGTTGGGAGGAAGTATTGTTGTAGTAAGGCCATATTCCAGGAGCCGTTAGGATTAAGCAAACCTGCCACAAACCTGATTCTGCATGTACCCTGCACGGTTATCGGTTTGAAACTGAAAGGTCTGGGAATCCAGTTGTCGCGCCAAATTCTGATGCTTCGGCCATCTCCAACTCTCCAAAGGATCCCCTTCTTCAACAGGTCCAGGCCATGGCTGATCGCTTGCCATGATGAAGATGCATTCCCACTAAACAGTGTATCCTCGAGTTTACCATCCGGGTAATATCTGGCCTTCAACACCTGTGCACAAAGAGAGTGTGGTATGGTAATGAGACGCTATGCCTGTCGAGCTAACACGGCCTGGTTAAACAGTCGGAAATCCCTAAAGCCAACTGACGAGGACATGTATTGGGGGTAGGGTAACAGGCCTGACCTAAAGGCCCTACCCATGGACACCGTATACTTTGTACTGGACCCCTGGGCTAGATCGCCGTCCAGATGTACCGCGACTTGAAAGTCACTCGGACGGCGATAACCACTCGGAGCACGGCACTTCACTCGACGAGCTCATTCCACTCGACCGTGTAACTCACTCGGATATGCAAAGACCAATAGTCAGCATGACGGTTTGTAGTGGACATGCATTATGGCATTGATGCTCCACCGTGTAACATAAGGGGTGAGGGGGTGGCGCACTCTATATAAGCCACCCCCCACCACTAGACTAGGGGGCTTTTGGGGGGCTTCCACCTCTCTCTCTTTCTAACCATTAGTCTCAGGACATAGCTTAGGCATGGAGATCCGCTCTCCCCTCTCTCTCAAACACACATTGTAATCCCCGGATACATACTCAGATAAAACAAAGCCTCTCCGGAGCACGAGACGTAGGGTTGTTATCTCCACCATGAGAGGCCTGAACTCGCTAAAACCACCGTGTCATCCATATGCATCTCGATAGATGATGCTCCTTTATCCTACCCCTCTTTTATTTATTGTCGGAATCGTTACCACGACAGTTGACGCCCACCGTGGGGCATGGCGTGTATCGAGCCATGATGCAGATGGTTATTTCTTCTACCACCAGCGGCACTTCCATTCCTGCTGGTGTCCTCTATTTGGTTTGATCTTCATGTTTCAATATGTTTTCTATACTGTTCATTTACACGACGAGCAAAGCATCACAAACAGAAGGAAAGCGTACACCCATCCAAACACGTACAAGGAGAGCTATCGGCCTTCAGGTTGGCTGGCCTCCCATCTGCATGAGCTGATTACTTGAATCGACGCGAAAGCAAGAAACCGACTGCGCCTCCACGGACGACCACCGGCGCCATCCGTCCCGTTGTCATCTTCGACCTCGGCACCACCGACCGCGCCTCCGCGCGCAGCCACCGGTGGCGTCCGCGTCATCATCGTCGCCAACCTCGTCGCCGAGCCGCACGGACGTCCGTCGTCGCCGTTCGCCTCGCCGTCGACTCCGGCCTCGTGTTCTCGGCTGCTCGTCTGCAACCTCTGCGGTGGCGGCGCAGAGGCACGTAGCGCTCCCGCCTCCGGTCCAGCGGCCTGCGGCGGTCTCCGTGGTGGAGGCGCGCTTCGGCGGCGACCTAGGAAACAGCCTCAAGCGACGGCCGTTCGGGATTGAAGGAATAAGTGCCTGGTAAGTGCATGCATAACGTAGGCCACCTAATCGAGCGATAACTGCATGCAGGAAAAAACGAATGGAAGGACAACTCCCACACGTACGCAGGTAACGCGGCTCCATCGGCAATCATTAAGTGCATGCTTAATTAACGTCGATCTCATAATTCCGTCAAGCATGGATCGACCGTCGTTAAGGTAACCACCTCATTAAGCGGCCAATTAGGCGTCCGTTACGTAATTAGGGCATGTACATCATCTATAGACACCACCAAAAATAAAACGTACAACAGGGCATCTGGTTAGGCTGGCTGTACACACTCCAACCGCTTGTAAATACATGGCCCACGAACCTGCGATCTACTCCAGCCACGACGTGCGATGGACTCGTACAACGGGAAAGAAGTCGTCTATAAGCAGCGATATATACGCGAGCAGACCGTCGATATACAGGCTCTAGCGTTTTTCCCTTTCTCTCTCTCCCACGCCACTTTTTTTCCTACATGGCTTGTGTTACAGACGGCTGACTAGATGCCTTTGTACATGCCCTTAGGGCATGTACAATGATTGATAAAATAGTCTTATCTTAAGTTTTGTATTTAATTTAGAGATAACAAAAAAGAGAGTCTACAACGGGTCATCTCTTAATCTTATCTTTAATAACTAGCAATTCCAAAAAACGTGGTGAGACATATTGTGCTAAGAGATAATCTCTTGTCTTCTCTTAAATAAGAGAAGACAAGCCTTTTCTTATGAGTTCTCTCTTCTCCACCTCATCATTGATCGTACATGGCATTACTAAGATAGCACCATTGTACATGCCCTTACGGTGATTGACACCCCCGCCTTTCCCGCAAATTAATGGCTTAATTGCTCACCTTTCGGTTTCCACACCGATTAATCTGTGCATGCATGCACGGTCATGCGTGGTCTTTACTCTTTACAAAGTAGCATTCATGCATGCATGCACGGCCATCCGTGGTCTTTACTCCTTGCAAAATACTTTATTCCAGCAAAAAATACTTATGGATGTACTAACTTGTATTGTAGGCTTACTGAGACGAACAACGTCGATCGACCAACTCGCCATTTATTGCACTAGGCTGATGGCGGGGCGACCGATTCACCTTTTTCACTCAACCGGCGAGCGAACAGGTTCACTCGACCGGCTAGCCTCGAGATGATTTTTGCACTCTGGACAATTAACATGCAGGCTATTCCATTGGTTGGCCTCATCATGCAGTCACCGGCGCCATTCACCTCGTCGTCGTGTCCGGCTTCGTCTGCGAGGCCGATCACCGGTGCCACCCGGCTTGTCGTAGTCCCCAGCTACTTGACAGAGGATTAAGGACCTTATCCTTTCCGATCATTTATAGTTTAGAACAATCTTTTTTCTGTTCGAACCCAAGTTCACTTGGATAGGACTAAAGTTCACTGGAATGACCATTCACTCGAACGATTCGCACGCATGTTCGGACAAATTGACTCGGATGGTTAACAAACCACTGCGACAGTCGGACATGGGCGTTTTGGTCCAGCAATCACTCGGACGCCCGCGCATCATCATTCTGCGGGTCGCGTCTACTTCACGCGGACGCCCGACGCATCGTCACTCCGTAGCACGCGTCTACATCACTCGGACGCCCGCGCAACATCACTCCGCGCCACGCGTCTTCTTCACTCGGCCGCCCCGCGCGTCGCCACTCGGTTGGTCACCTCATAACCACTCGGCCGCCCCGCGCGTCGCTACTCGGTTGGTCACCTCATCACCACTTGGCCGCCCTCACCTCATCACCACTCGGCCGCCCCGCGCGTCGCCACTCGGTTGGTCACCTCATCACCACACAGATTTTAAAAGTTTTTTCTGAAATAATTGTTGTTGCTTATACTTGTAACCAAAATCCCCCAGTGGGTGACTTAGCTGCGAATCTGTTTCGCCTAAGTTCAAGAAATCCTACCGAGTGATGAGTCAGCCTCCCACTCGGGGGCTTATCTGTAGTCCAGTACTCGCCTAAGTTTGAAAAAATCCTACCGAGTGGAGAGCAAACCTCTCACTCGGGGGCTTAGCCGCAGTCCAGTACTCGCCTAAGTTTGAAAAAATCCTACCGAGTGGAGAGCAAACCTCCCACTCGGGGGCTTAGCTGCAATCCAGTACTCGCCTAAGTTTGAAAAAATCCTACCGAGTGGAGAGCAAACCTCCCACTCGGGGGCTTAGCTGCAGTTCAGTACTCGCCTAAGTTAGAAAAAAATCCTACCAAGTGGAGAGCAAACCTCCCACTCGGGGGCTTAGCTGCAGTCCAGTGCTCGCTTAAGTGTTTGAAATCCTACCGAGTGGAGAGCAAGCCTCCCACTCGGAGGCTTAGCTGCAGTCCAAGGACTCGCCTAAGTAGCCAAAATCCGACTGAGACAAGAGCAAACCTCTAACTCAAGGAGCTACATCACAAGTATAATGTGCGCTCCATCCCTATCCGCAAGGACACCAAGACGAAGGCCGACTGTCACCATCGCCTCGTCACCACTCGGCCACTCGCGCGCCTTCAGACAGCTAAGTCATTTTACATCCTATTATTTCCGTCTTCCCGAGTGTCCCGTAATTCACACATCATGTTCACTCGGAGGCCACGCCACCGAGTGTACCTCTACGCTCGGCTGCTTATTTTCACATACTTGCTTAGTACTGGTTATGTGACTCACGAGTCCAGCTTCCATTTTTCCGCATACATCATTCACGAACACCATGTGTCGTTTTTCATTTCGAGTTTGCATCGGTCCTTCGGGGCTGCAACTCAGTTAAAACACTACACTTCCATTTTATTTGAGCCAGTATTCCAATGAGTTCGGTCGGATCCGTCGCTTCGACAAGTTCGAACGGATCCTTCGCTCTCTCAGACTCTTGCTGGTCAACCAGCAAGCCCCTTGCACTCCCAGCAGGTGTCTATGGGTGTTATTCACACAAATCATTTCAGCACACATCAAATTTCCTTGAGAAATTATTTCGTTGGCTTGTGCCATTTTTACACAAGTTATGCGATCACTCGACAGCCCTATGCGCCAACTTCATCGCTGCTCGGACTCGGTCACCGTACCGGTCCTAGCGCACCACAACACCGACCTTGTCACCTGTTGGCTTCAAACACATTCGGCCAACCCCTTAGAGGAATCCTCTTCATCATATCAATGACATAGACCTTGTCAGGCATGAGACTGATAAGTCCCTTTTATAATTAAATTGCACACTTCACTCCCTGCGAGTTTGCCTCTTTCGAGCATCACTCGGAAGCCTCTTCTCATCTTTACCCGAGTCCGACTCGATGAATTACAAATTATCCATTCAAAACTATATTTCTCGTATTCTAGCACGTCCGTTGTCGAAGCCTATAGTACGCTCGGGGGCTACGCCGCACTCGGGAGCTGCAGCTCATTCGAAATTTCTGAAAGGGCTCCCTCTCCTTCGGGCGAGGGTAAAGCCCTACAATACCCAAATTTAAATCATTTTCTTGCCGCTGGGTTTATCAGCCGTAGCGTTTGATTGTCAGTAGGTTCTCTCTTCTACCAACCAGGCCGCGCACATAATTAATGAAAAACGGTGTCCGTGGTCTTTTGGTGACTTTGGTTGGATGGCCAGCTCCCTGTTTGGTGTTCGTGAACGTCCGGACGAGTCCTGGACATTTGGTGATGCACATTTAGAGATCTACGGTGGACTTGATCGAAGTTGTTTTTCTTACCTCTCAACCCACACTGTCTTCAAATATATTCAGGCTGCGTTCGGCTTCGTGAACTCCGTGGAGCGGGGAAGTTCCGAACAGGGCCTCAGTAAGTAGGTCTTTGGTGAAATATATTCAGTCTATACGCTCAAACTACCCCAACCACCAACAGCACACATTTGCGAGGTAAAAGTACATTACCATAGCTAGTCGCTCTGCTGCACACTGCATTTCCTTACGAAATAGACCCAGTGTCCAAACTAATCCTAATTTACTCTCAAATGCACACGCAACATCTCAAAGTGCAGCTTTCTGCCAGCCACCAAACTAGTCCTAATTTACTCTCAAAATAAATGTACACACAACATCTGAATGGCATTTGGTTTAACTTTGTGGTAGTTCGGAATAATTCATCATTGGCGTACAAACTGCTACAGAGAACTCGCTGATATTTCCTTAATTCTACAACCTGAAAACATTCGCTTCCTTGTTCACTGTTCAAACTAGTTAGGCAGTTAAGCTGAGATTTCCTACTTATTTCTGCAGCTGAGACTAAACGTTTTCCCTTTTTTTTTATGTGTTAGCCATCCTGGCACTTTCCATGGCCAGACCATGTGAGCAGGACATTCATCGGTTAGCTGATGTAGCAGAGGGTGAAGAATCACGTCTATACAATCTTGTGGTTTTGCTGCTGCTGTTGTTTCTTTTGTTTCAGTTTCACCGCTGGGCTCAAGTGTTTGTTTAGATTAAATTTGCGATATAAATTCAGATGTTTCTTGCCTTTGTTCTACGTACGTGACATGGAAATGTGCAGTGAAGAAAAAAGGAAAGGAAGGGAAGCTTGTGCAGTTTCGGAGCCACAAACTTTATCAGTTGCTATGTTCACCAGTGAAACTGTAGTAACTTGTACCCAACGTGCAGCTTCTTCTCCACATGGCATTGTCCAGCTCAAGGATCAGAAGGACATGTTCATATTTTTTTTACCCACAAACGGTTAATAAGCCATTACAGGGAAACACTAGGACAAAGAACATTGCATCAGTGTGAGTGTGTTGGCAGAATGCTTCACGCAGCATAAGTTACAAGTTAGAAACTCAAATAGAGATACTTCACACACAAAAAACAGAAACACTGGACAGAAAAGACCTTGTAAACTATAGTCAATACACACTTAGGAATCTTACATAGCAGACCACATTGATATGATGTGGCAAACTCAGAGAACTGCAGCAGCCCTTCATTCACCTAGAGAAAAGAGAAAACCAAATTGCCAATCTGTTAGTGACCAGATACATATAGGCAGAACCTAATAGTAGAACCTACTGTAACATAGTGTATAAACGAGTTATTTACCCAAAACCACCACATTTGGGGCTAGGGTAACCGGTCAGTACCACATTTAAGCCATGTCACAAAAAACCACCAGCTCTGGGACTAATCGGTACCGCGGAGCACTGACTGGCCGTTTTAGCCGCGGAAACAGCGAAACCGACAGGTCGGGCCCACCTGTCGGGTCGACGTGGCGCGGGCTGACAGACGCCGTTAGACGGAGGGGGACGGCCGTTTCCGCGCCTGTGTATTAGTGGGCTGTGCGGGTCGCTGGTCGGACCAGACCGCACCAGAGCACATCCGACTCCTCTGTCTCGACCTCGACGACCGCCGCCGCCGTCCGCCGGTCCGCCATGGTTTCCTGGAGCGAGGGGTCAAGCTCTTCTTCTTCGGACGACGAGTCAGTGACTAGCCAGGTACGTTCATTTGGGGATTCCAACATTTAGGGTTAGGGTTCTTGAGTTGGGGATTTCTTACCAAGTCGCTGATTTCTTCAATCTCTTTGGTTTTAAGCTTCCTAGGACTATCCCATGCTATGAATGGAGTGGCATTGCTCATGAGCTCTCCTCTCGCTGTCTGCATCGCGAGCCTTGCCTCAGGCTAGTAGCATTTGAATCTACGGATACTGGCCGACGTTTTCTTGCTTGCGCTGAGGAGAAGGTATGTTGGTTAGTACTGTATTTAGTTAACCTTAGTTAGTTTTTGCTCCATTCAAATGCCAGAAGGAACTTTTGCTCTGCTTATTAGTGTGAACAATTGTCACTACCCACAGTTGGATTTAATTATGCTCTGACAGTAATAAATTATGCTACGCCAGTGTAATTTGCTCCAAATAATTAAGTAGTGTACAACATTGTTAGTGCCAGTAGGAAATTATGCTATGGCAGTGTAATTTGCTCAAATAATTAAGTAGTGTACAACATTGTTAGTGCCAGCACTAAATTTTGTACTTACTAATGACAACATATATTTAGTTTATATGCTGTTAAAAGTGACAAAAATTTCTTATTGACAACACATATTAATTTGATAGGCTTTCTTAATTGTTTGTGCATTTAAATGAACACAATTTCTTACTGAGAACATCTATTAATTTGATAGGCTCTCTTGTGTAGTATGATTGACAATATTTTTTCTGAATTATAGGCTGAACTAAAGTGCAACTATCTGGAGTGGATAGACCTTGAGTGGTCAGTGGCTTTGCAGTTCTGCCTAACTGAATTGTGGGGCATGTATGACAAAGAAATCAATGACAGGGTGAGAGACAATGTTCAGCTTGGTGATCAGAATTACAAATTAGTTGGAGAAAAGAGGAAGATGGAAGAAGAGCTGAGATTTTTCAAACTTGATTTTGCAAAAATGGTGGCTGACAAGGAGGATGCTATTACTGAGCTGGGCAATACTAGGTTGGCTCTCAATGATCTGAAAGAGGAGATGGAGAAGAAGAAGCTGGCAGACCATGGTTGCACAAACCTACATCAGTTACTCAGGGCAAAGGCAGAGAAGGAGAGGGACAAGCTTGTGGTAGAGAGAGACCAAGTGCTCACAGAGAGAGACCAACTAAAGGAAGAGAAGAAAAAGCTAGAGTACATCATCTCTGATTTGCTGAAACAGAAGCATGGCTACAAGGACAAGATCAAGAAGTTGAAGGAGATCTGTGATGAATTTTAATTATGTAATGTGGCATTGTACTGGTGTAGTTGTGCTCTGTTGCACTGAATAATCAACCCTACTAGAAGTGCACTGTACTGTTGTAATGGTTAAATTTGTACTGAATTATGCAGTTTATCTGTAAGTCTAGAATTTGAACTTATGGCATGAATTTGAACTTAATTTGTAGTGCTATATCTTGTATCATATTGAGTACTCTATTATATTTACTTCACTCCAGGTGAAACTGGTGTGATAGTCAAATTATTGTGCACAGAAAAATTTGAAATACTAGTAACTTATGGCATGAGTATACCAGGAACTTTCTGGCATTATTATTATGCACATAATGTGATGATCAGGGAGTGCAAAACAACATAGCAGTACAGAGTAAATGTAGCAGTGCAAGCACATAATTATAGATAGGTACATGATGATTGAAGCAAGCCAACATAGCAGTACACAAGAATAATAGATAGTAGTTCCTCATAGCATAAAACCAAGATCCATACATAGGTTTAGCATAACATTACACAACAGTAGTTCATAGTGGCACACATAGGTTCAACACAGCATTACATAAGTTTAAATTTAGTCTTGGCATAGATAAAGTGCTCTAGTGCCTGATCGAACACACATGCACTTGGATACATAGTCAAACAAGAACTCTTAGTAGTTCCCACTGGCATAGAAGTAACCCTCCATCCTTTTGCTCATGTATCTTGCCCTTTTCGGCCTATTTCCTGTTGGCTGGCTAGTTGAAGCTTCTGCAGTAGTTCTTGGAGGATTGAAGCTTCTTGCACCTGTTTTTGCACCTCTCCTTGCAGCAGCAGCACCAGCACCAGAAGGAGAAGAATTTGCAGCTCTAGCAGATGAACCAGCAGCTCTAGCAAATGTAGCATCAGCTCTAGCAGATTTGCCCCTTGAAGCAGCAGCAGCAGATCCCCTTGAAGCAGATGTAGAGCTTGCATCCCTAGGAGTTGTTGTACCAGATGTTGAGCTTCCACCTTGCTGCCATGCAGGGGCTGTCCTGTTTTCCTGCAATTATTTTTGTTGGATAAATTTCAGTGATACTTAATGAGTGATGAGATAGAGAAGGAAGTCAAATATAACGAGTATTTGACAAAAAACTACCACATTAGGGGTTACCATCCCACAGAACTACCACATTCAAAAAGTGACTGATAACTACCAAAATTTTCTAATTTTGTGACTAAAAACTACCAATTTTGAAAAATGGTCAGTTTAGACGATTTAAGCACGTTTATGACATGCGGGACCCACCTGTCAGGGCTGATGTGGTGGCAAATTCAACTCCGTTTATTTTGACTGTTAAGCTGACCGTTATGATAGGTGGGGCCCATACGTCGGTCCCTTTAAAAAAATAAAAACAACCAGGTCCCTATAACTTTTAAAAAAGCAATCAGATCCTTGCAAGTTTTATAAAAAATCAATCAAGTCCTTTTCAGTTTTTTAGTAAAAGCAATCGGGTCCCTGCGGACGAGCTCGTCGCCGGAGCCGGCTGTCGGTGTCACGAGCTACTGCTAGATGGTAGATGCGGGCCTGGCCGACCGCCGAGCGTGACCGTGTGTGGGCTGCAGGGGGCGGTGCGGCACTGGGAGGAGGAGGCGGGGCGAGTCGTGAGCGCGGGTCGGGGAGGGTTCGCATGGCGGCGGCAGAGGCGGGAGCCAAGCAGCAGCGGGGCTGCGGCGGGGCACGCAGGCCGGCGGGCAGCGCGGGCAGTTTGCGGTGGCCGGGCCGGCAAGCTGCAACGGCAGCAAGCCAGCAGGGGGCGCGGGGTAGGAGCTCCGCGGCAGCAGGCAGGGGAGGCCAGGGGCTCGCCGGCGCGGGAAGCAGAGGGCAACAGCGGGGACAACGGCGGTAGCGGCGGCGCCTAGGAGCAGGAGAGCAGCCGTAGGGCCGCGGCCACAACGGCGATACGAACGGCAGTGACTAGCTTCAGCAGCGAGATAGAGAGAGGAAGAAGAAGAATGACGTGTGGGCCCACCTGTCATAACGGTTAGCTCAACGGTCAAAATGAATGGAGTTGACTTTGCCGCCACGTCAGCCTTGACAGATGGGTCCCGCATGTCATAAACGTGCTCAAATCGTCTAAACTGACCATTTTTCAAAAGTGGTAGTTTTTAGTCACAAAATTAAATTTTTTTGGTAGTTATCAGTCACTTTTTTTAATGTGGTAGTTCTGTGGGACGGCAACCCCTAATGTGGTAGTTTTCTGTCAAATACTCCAAATATAACATACCGTGTGTTTGTTCTTCCTGATTTGCAGATCTGGCCTCAATGGCTTTGCACAACTTGTGTATTTGTGGCCCTGCAACTTGCAGTTACTACAAGTTATTGTAGCCATCCTTGATGTCTGCTTTGCTTGAGGAGGCTCAAACCTGCCTTTCTTCCTTTTCTCTTCTGCTGGTCCCTTCTTGTCTTCTTTGAACTGAGGTGGGTCAATGTCAGGAGTTGCAGTTTTCACCCAACAATCAGGACCAGGAACTGGGTAAATGATAGGCTTGTATGACTCCAAGTACATAGCCTTTTTGAAGAAAATATTTACATGGTCCTCTGGTAGTTGTTTGGACCTGTAGATGGCAGAACAACCATGGTTGCAAGGAATTCCAGAGATGTCCCACTTCTTACAACCACATGTTTTCAGATTAGTGTCAACAGAGTAGGTCTTATCCCCACTACTCACTTGGAAAAGACCTGGTCCAGCTATCAATGATTTGCAGTCCCTTGCATATCTCTTGTTCATCTCTAACCTCTTAACATAAGTTGGTGCAATTTCCCATCTTGAAACTAGTCCACCCTCTCTCTTTTGCTGATACCTTACCAGAAGTTTGTCCTTGATCCCATTGATCATGGTGACAATCGGCTTGTTCCTTACATCAAGTATGTACTTATTAAAAACTTCACTTAAGTTATTGACAACCAGATCAGCTTTGCAGTTAGTATCCATTGCATGTCTTCACCAAGCTTTTGGAGGAATCCTTGACATCCACTCCCAAGCAGCCTTGCACTCAGCCTTCATGCTCTCCATTGCCAACTAAAAGTCATGTTCAGTGTAAGCATATGCAGCTGCATCCATGCATTTCTTCAAGTCTTCTCCTCTGAATCCTGCTCTCTAAAAGTTGGCATAAATGTGCCTCAAGCAGTACCTATGAGGGCAGTTGGGAAAGACTGCTGTGACTGCATTCAACAGACCCTGCAAAGGATTTTGAATTTGTTAAAATGAAATAAATTATCAAAACAAATTTTAATTCAATTTAATTGTTGTAGTAATATTATATTGATTTAATATTATGTTGATTAAATTCAATATAATTGTTGTAATAATATTATATTGATATAATATTATGTTGATTTAATATTATGTTGATTTAATTCAATTTAATTGTTGTAGTAATATTATATTGATTTAGTATTACATTGATTTAATTCAATTTAATTGTTGTAGCTTGTCCTATATTGGCCCATAAGGGTCACCCTAGGCTACCTTGGCCGAAGTGTCGACAAGATGTGTTACCACTCGACACATGCCAACTAGGGTAGGTGGGAAGTTGGTTGGGCTATGGTGGCTCATAAGGGTCACCCTAGGCTACCTTGACCGAAGTGTCGACAAGATGCATTACCACTCGACACATGCCAACTAGGGTAGGTGGGAGGTTGGTTGGGCTATGGTGGCCCATAAGGGTCACCCTAGGCTACCTTGACCGAAGTGTTGACAAGATGCGTTACCACTCGACACATGCCAACTAGGGTAGGTGGGAGGTTGGTTGGGCTATGGTGGCCCATAAGGGTCACCCTAGGCTATCTTGACCGAAGTGTCGACAAGATGCGTTACCACTCGACACATGCCAACTAGGGTAGGTGGGAGGTTGGTTGGGCTATGGTGGCCCATAAGGGTCACCCTAGGCTATCTTGACCGAAGTGTCGACAAGATGCGTTACCACTCGACACATGCCAACTAGGGTAGGTGGGAGGTTGGTTGGGCTATGGTGGCCCATAAGGGTCACCCTAGGCTATCTTGACCGAAGTGTCGACAAGATGCGTTACCACTCGACACATGCCAAGTAGGGTAGGTGGGAGGTTGGTTGGGCTATGGTGGCCCATAAGGGTCACCCTAGGCTATCTTGACCGAAGTATCGACAAGATGCGCTATCACTCGACACATGCCAACTAGGGTAGGTGGGAGGTTGGTTGGGCTATGGTGGCCCATAAGGGTCACCCTAGGCTATCTTGACCGAAGTATCGACAAGATGCGTTACCACTCGACACATGCCAACTAGGGTAGGTGGGAGGTTGGTTGGGCTATGGTGGCCCATAAGGGTCACCCTAGGCTATCTTGACCGAAGCATCGACAAGATGCGTTACCACTCGACACATGCCAACTAGGGCAGGTGGGAGGTTGGTTGGGCTATGGTGGCCCATAAGGGTCACCCTAGGCTATCTTGACCGAAGTATCGACAAGATGCCTTACCACTCGACACATGCCAACTAGGGTAGGTGGTTTAAAAGAAAGGTTGTTTAGGCTATGGTGGCCCTTTTGGGCCACCCTAGGCCCTCTTGACCTAATTGTCGACAAGATGCATTACCACTATACACATGCCAACTAGGGTAAGTGTTCAACAAATTAATGAACTAAATACACTAAATGCAGAACTAATTAGACTAAATACACTAAATGCATAACTAATTAAACAAACTAATGAACTAATTAGAGTACTAATTTAGGGACAAGTGAAGATGTAGATGAACTCACCTTCTGTCTATCAGACATGAATGTGTACTTCCCAAATTTTCCCTCTTCAGTCCCTCCTAGGGCATACTTGAGTTGAGTCAAAAACCATGACCAATTTGGTGTGTCTTCAACTCCAACCACTCCAAATGCTATGGGGTACATATTGTTGTTTGCATCCCTTCCAGTAGCAGCTAGTATTTGTGCCCCACTAGTTAACTTAATGAAACAACCATCTAGGCCTATGAATGGCCTGCATCCATTCAAAAATCCCTCAACACATGCATTCAAACAGAAAAAAAGACCATGAAACATTGGTCCTGCAGTTGGGTATTCTCTTGTTTTTCCACTCACAGTACTGACAATGCATCTTGATCCAGGATTTGTAGCCTTCACAGTCTCCAAAAAATCTCTCAGCCTCTTGTGATCTCCAAGCACATTCTCCTTTGCTTTCCTCTTTGCTCTCCATGCCATCATCTTGGGCACCTCAACACCAAACCGCCTCTTTACCTTGTCAACTATAGCAGGTACAGTAGTGTTGGGGTCTGATCTGATAGTTTCATGTATTTTGTTGCCAAGCCACTTGGAGCTGATCCTTGTCTTCTCAGATTGGGTGGGACATGTGTGCTCCAATACCATCTTCTTATTGCAGAAAGTGGGCTCATTACCGATCTTTGCTGCAACCATGTGGAACTGACAACCCTCTCCATCACAACACACTATTACCCTATCACTGCAGTTTCTGTGATATTTGTATCTTCTAAGTTGTTTCACATGCAAATTCACAAGAGCCTCTCTAAATTGGTACACATCTCTGAAACAAAGCCTAAGCTGGAATTGCTGCTCTGGATGCAGCCTGCCCTCATCATACCAGACCCTAGGTGGTCTTTTCTTAGCTCTGCTCTTTCTACTAGAGGGGATTATAAAAGACATAGGTTCATTGCCATCATCATCAGCTTCAAAGCCTGTATCATCCTCTTCTGAAGATGGATACCAGTCCTCATTCATGCTTCTGTTAGCACTAGAGTGGGACCTACTAGTAGGCCCAGGCCTCTTTATCTTCTTCTCAACAGGCTCAGGAACTGCTATCTCTTGACAGTCATCATCCTCTTCCTCCAAGTCTATGTCATATAAATCTTCAGGGTCTGTGTCTCCTTCACAATGTGTACTGCTCATGTATTGAGCTCTCTTCCTCTTAATGTCAGCAATTGTGTCTTTCAGATCACTGTCCACTTTCCTCCTCTGTTCTTCTTCTCTAGCTACATTATCTTCTGAAGGAAATATGCCCTAGAGGCAATAATAAAGTTATTATTTATTTCCTTATATCATGATAAATGTTTATTATTCATGCTAGAATTGTATTAACCGGAAACATAATACATGTGTGAATACATAGACAAACAAAGTGTCACTAGTATGCCTCTACTTGACTAGCTCGTTAATCAAAGATGGTTTTGTTTCCTAACCATGAACAAGTAGTTGTTATTTGATTAACGGGATCACATCATTAAGTGAATGATCTGATTGACATGACCCATTCCATTAGCTTAGCACCCGATCGTTTAGTATGTTGCTATTGCTTTCTTCATGACTTGTACATGTTCCTATAACTATGAGATTATGCAACTCCCGTTTACCGGAGGAACACTTTGGGTGCTACCAAACGTCACAACGTAACTGGGTGATTATAAAGGAGTACTACAGGTGTCTCCAAAGGTACATGTTGGGTTGGCGTATTTCGAGATTAGGTTTTGTCACTCCGATTGTCGGAGAGGTATCTCTGGGCCCTCTCGGTAATGCACATCACTTAAGCCTTGCAAGCATTGCAACTAATGCAGTTAGTTGCGGGATGATGTATTACAGAACGAGTAAAGAGACTTGCCGGTAACAAGATTGAACTAGGTATTTGGAATACCGACGATCGAATCTCGGGCAAGTAACATACCGATGACAAAGGGAACAACGTATGTTGTTATGCGGTCTGACCGATAAAGATCTTCGTAGAATATGTAGGAGCCAATATGAGCATTCAGGTTCCGCTATTGGTTATTGACTAGAGACATCTCTCGGTCATGTCTACATTGTTCTCGAACCCGTAGGGTCTGCACGCTTAAGGTTACGATGACAGTTATATTATGAGTTTATGCATTTTGATGTACCGAAGGTTGTTCGGAGTCCCGGATGTGATCACGGACATGACGAGGAGTCTCGAAATGGTCGAGACATAAAGATTGATATATTGGAAGCCTATGTTTGGATATCAGAAGTGTTCCGGGTGAAATCGGGATTTTACCGGAGTACCGGGAGGTTACCGGAACCCCCCGGGAGCTATATGGGCCTTAATGTGCCATAGTGGAAGAAGAGGAGAGGCAGCCAGGGCTTGGGCCGCGCGCCCCTCCCCCCTAGTCTGAATAGGACAAGGAGAGAGGGGGCCGGCGCCCTCATCCTTCTCTCTCTCTCTCTCTCTCTCTCTCTCTCTCTTTTCCACCTCATGAATCCTATTCCAACTAGGATTGGGGGAGAAGTCCTACTCCCGGAGGGAGTAGGACTCCTCCTGGCGCGCCCCTCATGGCCGGCCGGCCTCCCCCCTTCTAGTCCTTTATATACGGAGGCAGGGGCACCCCAGAGACACACAAGTTGATCCACGTGATCTATTCCTTAGCCGTGTGCGGCGCCCCAGCCACCATAGTCCTCGATAATATTGTAGCGGTGCTTAGGCGAAGCCCTGCAGCGGTAGTACATCAAGATCGTCACCACGCCGTCGTGCTGACGAAACTCTTCCCCGACACTTTGCTGGATCGGAGTCCGGGGATCGTCATCGAGCTGAACGTGTGCTAGAACTCGGAGGTGCCGTAGTTTCGGTGCTTGATCGGTCGGATCGTGGAGACGTACGACTACATCAACCAAACGCTTCCGTTGTCAATCTACTAGGTATGTAGATCATACTCCCCCTCTCGTTGCTATGCATCACCATGATCTTGCGTGTGCGTAGGAATTTTTTTGAAATTACTACGAAACCCAACAATGGCATCCGAACCTAGGTTTTATATGTTGATGTTATATGCACGAGTAGAACACAAGTGAGTTGTGGGCGATATAAGTCATACTGCTTACCAGCATGTCATACTTTGGTTCGGCGGTATTGTTGGATGAAGCGGCCCAGACCGACATTACGCGTACGCTTACGCGAGACCGGTTCTCCCGACGTGCTTTGCACAGAGGTGGCTTGTGGGTGACAGTTTCTCCAACTTTAGTTGAACCAAGTGTGGCTACGCCCGGTCCTTGCGAAGGTTAAAACAGCACCAACTTGACAAACTATCGTTGTGGTTTTGATGCGTAGGTAAGATTAGTTCTTGCTTAAGCCCATAGCAGCCACGTAAAACTTGCAACAACAAAGTAGAGGACGTCTAACTTGTTTTTGCAGGGCATGTTGTGATGTGATATGGTCAAGACATGATGCTGAATTTTATTGTATGAGATGATCATGTTTTGTAACCGAGTTATCGACAACTGGGAGGAGCCATATGGTTGTCGCTTTATTGTATGCAATGCAATCACGATGTAATGCTTTACTTTATCACTAAACGGTAGCGATAGTCGTAGAAGCACAAGCTTGGTGAGACGACAACAATGCTACGATGGAGATCAAGGTGTCACGCCGGTGACGATGGTGATCACGACGGTGCTTCGGAGATGGAGATCACAAGCACAAGATGATGATGGCCATATCATATCACTTATATTGATTGCATGTGATGCTTATCCTTTTATGCATCTTATCTTGCTTTGATTGACGGTAGCATTATAAGATGATCTCTCACTAAATTATCAAGAAGTGTTCTCCCTGTTCCCCATATCTTCTTCTTCATAGTCCATGGAATCTGAATCTGCATCTGAGAGGTCTTCATGAGCTACAAAGTCTTCATCAAATACTGAGTCATCATCTTCATCAGATGTGTCCTCATTTCCTGCATGCTCTTCCTCATCTGTATCAAACTGGAAATCTGCATAATTAACACTAACTTGAGTGTTAACCTGCTGCAATGCATTATTTTCCTCATCTGCATCTACCATCTCTGGCTCAATTGGGTGATCTTGTGTCCCAAGCAGTAACTGGCATGGTGGAGGAACTGATTTTATTGGCATATAGTTCACACTTTCTTGTGTACCAACAAAATATGATGAGCCAACATGATCAGTGTTTGTTTTGTGCACAACACCTGACTCATTAACAGCAAATACAACTGGTGGGTCCACTGTTAAATCTTCAATTGTTTCATCTGGGTCCACTTCTTCATCTTCTGCACTTTTGTTAACTGGTGCTTGCTTTATATCTAATTTCCCATCTTTAACATACAAACACAGTGTCTGACTGCTTTTAAACTGCTTTATCATCACATCCACTTCAGTGTTGTTTCTGACGAAAGTAATCCCTTGCAGCCCTGTGCAATCCTTCCTCAAGTAGCAAATACTGTCATCACTTCCATATCCATTTCTGACCATCACATTAAGCAAACTGCCATAAGTGATGTCTCTCTCATACATCTTCACAAGGGCATATTTTTTGGCAGCATCTTTAGAAGGAAACTGAAAATATAATGACCATGGCTCCTCAGGCCTACAGACACAAAACATATTAATGACCATGACATTTTCAGTAACATTTTCAAGCCTACAGAACACAAATCAAATTCATGACCATGACATTTTGAGTGCCACAATAAAAACTATGACATATTCACATATAAAACAAAGTAACAACAATAAGATCTATGCCATAAGAGCCAACAAATGCAGAATAAACTATGATACATTTAGTAATTCAGAAAAAAAACAAAGAAAAAACTTCATCTAGGCATAGGAGCTTCCTCCCCCAACGAAGCAGTATTGCTAGAAGTAACCCTAGGCATCCTAACTAAGTGAGTACTCTAACTAAGCAGTATTGCTAGAACCCTAACCCTAGGTTTTTGCACTGAGATTTACCTGGGTGGAGATGGATGCCCGGGGGGGTACTTCCTTCCCCCAACGAATCAGCCGCCGCTGACGCCTTCTCCGCGTCCGCAACATCCTTCTCTGCCTCCTCCGCATGCTGCGACGGTGGCGGCAGGACAACTTTTCCCCTATCCGCCGTCGAGTGCGAATCACCATCGGGGTTGGGGCCCAACTTGCCAACGGGGTCGCATTGCGGGCGGCGGCCACCGGAAGAACGACCATCGCCGCCGGAGCCGTCGAGACCTTCTCCGCCATAGCCGCCGCCAGAGCTGGTCGCCATGAGCAGAGCGGGAGGAACGCGCGGGAGGGAAACTGAATCGGGGATTGGAGGACGAAACGGCAGGGGCGTGACCTAATACACGGGTGCGGAAACGGCCGTCCCCCTCCGTCAAACGGCGTCCGTCAGCCCGCGCCACGTTGACCCGACTGGTGGGCCCGACCTGTCGGTTTCGCTGTTTCCGCGGCTAAAACGGCCAGTCAGTGCTCCGCGGTACCAATTAGTCCCACAGTTGGTGGTTTTTTGTGACATGGCTTAAATGTGGTACTGACCGGTTACCCTAGCCCCAAGTGTGGTGGTTTTGGATAAATAACTCTGTATAAACAAAATTGGGTGTACAAATTCAGGACCAGCTCGGCAACATAAGGAAGAGCTGTGTAATAGATATCGAATATCCTATTCCTGGTTATATCTCATGGAAATACCGGCAACACAATATATCCTATTGCTGGTTCTATCTCATGGTCTCTAGAATTTATCTCATGCAAAGTCATCTCTCATCATGCCAAGAAGACAAAATTAAAACATGCAAAAATGCAACACTACCACCAGAAGTGATCTTGGGTATTCAGATTTAAATAAATGAAGCCTGGTTAGAGAAAACTACTTCGGGGAAAAAAGGTGTTGATCATTTGACATTTGCCTTTACATTATTACTCACTTCATATTTGATTTGCTATGTCCCAAGGATGAACACAACTACATCGAATCATGACACGAAAAAGGCCATAAGCTTGTCTATATTGATCGATAACATACACGTAACAGTACAGCTATAAGTTCATCTATCTAGGAAAGGGACAATCGGCAGCTAATTTTAAGTTTTTAGTGAATAACTGAACATCTACAAACTGAAACAAAGGTATTCGAGCAACCATGTACAAGACATAACCAGATTAGGTTACTCCTACAATATGAGGACCAAGGATGAACAATCACCCGAGGAGATGGGCCTTAGAGTCGGTGACGCGGATTCGCAGGTCGAAGCGCTCGGGAGGGACGCGATCGGGGGCATCCAGGACAGGGGCGAACACGATGCCCTCGTCGCGGCGCTGGAAGAAGCCTAGGAGGGGTGGGTTCTCGTGGTGGGCGCGGAAGCGGGCGGTGAACTTGGGGTCGACGGCGACGCAGCGCCACCGCTTGCAGACCGCGGAGGCGCGGGGAAGGGAGGAGGGCTGCGGAGGGATGCGGAGCAGGATCTCGCGGAGGACGTCGTCGTTTTCGAGCGGAGGCGGAGGTGCCGGCGGCGAGCCGCGGCGGCGGCAGCGTCGGCGTCGGGTCATTGGCGGTTGGCGGTTGGCGCCTGGCTCCCGCTCTCGCTCGTGGGAACTAGAGTGCTTTTTTTCTGGAACTGCTTCTTCTTCTTTTCCGAGAACAACCGCTTCTTCTTTTCGTGCACAAGAGGATGGGGCGTCGACCCGTTGGCTGGGCAGCTGAGGTTGCTGCTAGTCCATCCGAGTTCGAGTCCTGACACGGACGCGCGGTGCTCATGGAGTTTCTCATATAAAGAAAAGTCAACGAGAATTAGCCTTTGGGTTGGTCTCATTTTTTTTTCGTGCACAAGGAAGAGAAAAAACAGCGACGTGTTGTTGGGCCCGGCAAGTTGGTGCAACGAGCGCTTGCTGGGCTCTAGAAGAATCGACAACCCAACTTGAAAATTTACTCGTCATGAAAATAGCACAACTTCATCAGACGCGCGGTGCTCACGGAGTTTCTCCTATAAAGAAAAGCCAATGAGAGTTAGCCTTTGGGTTGGTCTCATTTTTTTTTTGTGCACAAGGAAGAGAAAAAACAGCGACATGCTGTTGGGCCCGGCAAGTTGGTGCAACGAGCGCTTGCTGGGCTCTAGAAGAATCGACAGCCCAACTTGAAAATTTGCTCGTCATGAAAATAGCACAACTTCATCAGACGCGCGGTGCTCACGGAGTTTCTCCTATAAAGAAAAGCCAACGAAGGTTAGCCTTTGGGTTGGTCTCATTTTTTTTTTCATGCACAAGGAAGAGAAAAAACAGCGACGTGCTGTTGGGCCCGGCAAGTTGGTGCAACGAGCGCTTGCTGGGCTTTAGAAGAATCGACAGCCCAACTTGAAAATTTGCTCGTCATGAAAATAGCACAACTTCGTCAGTCTGAGCTATATACATTTGATTTTAGAAAGAAAAAGTTAGAACATCTTATAATTTGAACGTTAGGGAGTAGATGATTGGCGTGAAGCATGTGGTGCCTGTGGTGCCTGAACACTGATCCATTTCACCACGAGGCATGGAGCACTGCCGGTGGATATATACGTTCATCATTATAGTTGCATGCCAGTGTGCTCTGGAGCGGAGCTGCGGAGTGGGAGTGAGTCCGAACGGGCCTTCAGTGACCTAATTGACCGCTCCGCTCTTTTAGTAACTATAAAGTGATCACATTAAACTAAGTTTGGGACACGGATCAGATCAGGCACAAAGTGGTGTTTTTTCATGCCATCGGCAGGTTCACTCTGACGAAACCAAACTGAAGATTTTCTGAAACTTGGGTATCCGTCCACTTGCTTCTAATCGAGCTTGACCATATGAATCCATTTGTCGTGCGTGTTGGTTTTCGTCGTCATGGCTTTGCTACATCTACGTAACTATTTTAGGTAAAGCTACGTAAAAACTGATTTGGGATGATTTGATTGAAAGGGAAAGAATAGCCCGGCCCCATCCTATAAAAATCAGGGGGGAAGAGAAGTAGATTAGGAAGTTCACCTAGCTTTACCTAGATGAGTACGTAGGTGTATAATTATGGGCAGCAGTACGCGCCGATGCGCCGGCCCAAATTTGGGCCGGTCTGCACGCAGCCGTACGATCCAGCATGCAGCAGCCGTTCGATGCTTCACATCATCATCTTCTTTCTCTCGTCCTTGCATACACAAAAGAGAACGCGGAGCCAGCACAAGCGTTCATGGCGCCCCGCTCGTCGCAGGAACCAAAAAAAGGCACCGTCCATGGCGCCCCACTCACGACGGCAGGGCTGCCTGTCGTCTCCGGCGACGGTGCTCGCTGAAGAACCTCCCCTCGTCATCGATTTCAGTTGGAGATCCCATCGATGACCCCCTGGTCAAAACTTCCCCCTCGACCGATTGCAACTCCGGTCGTTGATGCTCCATGGTTGCAGCGCTATGGTGCGCCGCCCGCCGGCCCTCGCCATCGACGAGCGAGTTTCCGCCAACAACGGCCACAGGTCACATCATGAATGGCATGTAGCAAGAAAAACGGTCATAGCAAAAGAGAAGGCAGTTGCAGCAAAAGATCATCGTCGTCGCCGTTCATCGCCAAATGCAGTAGAAAACAGAGTAGCGCTCGCCATGGTTGCAGCTCTGACACCGGCCGGTTCTAGCCCGCGGTGACCACACTTTGCCGCAGGTCGGGGTGCCAAGCAATAAAAAACTTTCATTTGTCGGTTGAAGCAAAAAATTACTAGGTTCCAGCAAAAACTAAAGCTGGTTCCAGCAAAACAAAGTCAGCAGGAAAAGCTCCCAGTGGGCGATTGTAGCAAAAAAATTAGCTGGTTTCAGCAAAAACACAGACTGGTTCCAACAAAAAAAGTTGTCGTCGACGGCGAGGGCGCGTCAGTTCCAGCACATCGCATGTCAGGCAGCAAAATTACTAATGCTGATTCCAACTCTGGGCTTCCCCGATTGCAGCAAAAGGACATCGTGGTTCCAGCATCTGGCAAACCGGTTGTAGCACCCCGCATGTTCACCACTAGCAGATGCGGACTTCCAGGATTTTCCGCCATGTTTCCAGCATCTGGAAGCCACGGTTCCAGCATTCGTAACCGCGGTTTGTAGCACCACGGAGCTGCACGGCGCAGTCACCGTCGATGCAGCCCACCGTCGACGCGGCGCAGCCACCATGGCAACTCATCTCGCTCTCTTTTGCAGCAAAAAACGGTAAGGATGGGAGGGGCGAGGGGGTTGGGTGAGCGGCCATGGCTAGTAGCAGCTGCCGGTGTTGAATCTCATGGAGGGGGATTTCTCTCGCTACAGAAAGAGAAAGAGAGATGGAGGGGATGGGAGTGACGGGAGGAAGAGGATAAGGGAGGGAGGTGGAAGAAGAAGATAAGAGAGAGAGGGAGAGAAAAAACTGGGCGTGCAGTGCGGAACGTACGATTGTGGTGGGATGGAATCGCTGCGCATGAGGGCCGGGCGAAGTTTCGGCCGGCGCGCCGTCTGCAAGCGTTTTCCTATGATTATTGGTTTGCTAATAATGCCTCGAGAGCCTTAGGCCAACTCCACCGAGCGACCCTATCCTGTCCGACCCCGTCCATTTGGGGTAAAACGGACAAACGAGGCGGCCCAGCGCGCGGGAGCAAACGGACTTTTGTCCGTTTTGTGTCCGCTTTCGACCCATTCGCGGCCCAAGTTTGCGCCGCTTTTGGGGTGAAACGGACACCACGCGGACGCGCGAGTCGTCTGCGCGTGTCCTCCCCTGGCCCGCCCGTCGGTGGCACAGGGCGGGCCTTTTTCTATCCGCCCCCTCCCTCCCTCCGGCCGCACCCCCTCCACTCTTCCCCACTCTTCCCCTTGCTGCTGCTGCTGCCATTGCAACCGTGCAGTTCGGACGCGAGCTCGCCCAGCCCCTTTCCCTCGGCGCCACCGAGCTACCCAACCACGACCACCTGGTGTGCGCACCCCCCGGCCGGATTTGGGGCGGATCCGGTCGGTCTTGAGCTCGGCCGGCTGTGGGAGGCCAGGCCGCGCCATGGACTGGTCGGGCACCTCGCCGGAAGGCCCTGGCAGGGCCGCAAGGCCACATGCAGGCAGTGGCTCCTCCTCTAGCCGCTCGGATCTGCACCGTCGGTGGTCCACCGGCAGATACACGAATGGCGGTCGGCCGGGCTCGGTGCTTCCCAAAAGCTCGCCGGCGCACCGTTGCCACTCATTAAGTGCGACCACTGCCCAAGGATGGTCGTGCGCCGCGTGTCTACAACGCCGGAACATCCCGGATGAGTGTTCATCAAGTGCTTAAACGACGGGGTATGCGCTTTTTTAGCTTCGGTCTGTGCTCTATATTTGACTAGTTGTGCTAACTTCAAATTTTGTTGTGTAGAATGAATGCAAGTTTTGGTATTGGGAAGAAGAGTATATCGATATATTGATAGAGTGAAATTTAGTACATGTTCGTGCACTTTTAGCTAGCATAGAGGCTATAAATGAGATAAGTGCACTTGTTGCTAGATTAGAGGCTAGACACGAGACTAGGTCTGAGGAAGCTAGATTAGAGGCTAGACACGAGACTAGGTCTGAGAAAGCAACATCTACTTCTGGCTTGAAGAAGAAAGGAGGATGCCAGATCGAACCTCCTCCACAGATCAGCAATGAGTGCATCGAGAAGGCCCTAACCCAACTCAAGGGGGCAGTTATGGAAGTTGGCTATCTTCTAAAATGTATTCTTGTTGTTCTTATTTTCTTTGGCCTTACTTTATTAGTCAAAATGTGATGATGTATTGTCATGTATCAAAAATGAATGATAAAAAAGTTAAGGACTTGCAAAGAAAAATGCACGCGGACAGGATGCGGCCGGGATGCGTCCGCGCGCTGGGCGCACGGCCACCACATCCCAGGTCACGCCCGGACACGATCCCAAATTCCTATCCAAATGGATAGAATCCGGACAAAACGGCGTCCGTTTGGGGTCACGTGGTGGAGTTGGCCTGACAAATGACACGGTGCGTCCATGTGGATATGGGTTTGCAGTTGGATTATCGAACTGTTCTACTAGAATGCATATGGCGCGCAACGCTGGAACAGATGAGTTTACTTCATCAATGCCTTTTTTTCGCGAAACTACTTCATCAATGCCTGCCATGCTATCGTGCTGCTTGTTTCTAGGTAGGTCGGCAGAATTCCATTGAGATCTCAGTGCTCCAGTCGTTGAAAACTAGAGCGAATTCGGATAAGCTTCTCCATCGGGTAGGTACAGACAGACAGGCAGCATGCATGCTCATACGTACAGTACATGATACATGGGCCTACACTTCTTCTGAATTATTTGTGCTCCACGGCCCACGCCACGAGCGCATACATACACATACGTCACTGACTAGCTCACTAAGCTCAGCACTTACTTGGTGTTGACGGACCTGCAGTCCTTCCCGACCTCCCCCTGCCCGCGGGTGAGCGGCCCGTTCTCCGACATCCTCACCAGCGCCGCCGCGAACGTCTCACGAAAGTACCCGTTATCACCGGCCATCTTCTTCACGAAACGGCGCGGTGCGCGGGTGGGAGGCCAGCCGCTGGTCTACGAGCAGGAGGCCCCGGCCTTTCAGCAGGTTCCGGTGATACTTGTTGTCGAGCACCATGGGCGAGCGGACAACGAAGCCATCATTTGTTTTTGCTACAACTGACCGAAGCCAAAGCTGGAACCACGGTTGGTTTTCGCTTCAATCAATAAGCGAGCTGGAACCATCTCTGGTTTTTGCTATAACTCCATCGCTTTTTTGCTACGCAGCTGTGTAGTTTTGTGGCCGGCGACGACAAATGAATGCAGCTGGGGAGATCCGGAAGCTGCGACCGCACTATAAAAAAGCTACGACCGGTAGCAAAAATGTTTCGGCGGGCGGGCTGACATGTTGCATCCAACGACTGTGAACTTTTGGCTGGCGACGGTAGGCAGCTTCAACCTACGACCAAGAAGCTACAACTGGCAGATGTAAATGATACAACCGTACATGTATGAAGCTACATCCACGTCAGCCAGAGGAATGGGATGGTGCAAACCGTTGTTTTTTGCTGCAACTGTCGCCTTTTTTGCTGCGACTGGCGAAGTTTTTTGCTACAACAATTCATAAGCATTGACTGGTGCCACCGTTTATGAAATCTTGTGCAGCAAGCGTGTTAGACTTCGTATTATAGTCTTATTGTGTAATCCATACCGTATTGGTATATGACTTGTATGACATCATTATATATATATGTAACAGGCCACCCCATAGAGGGTTGAGCCAGTTCCTCCAAAACCTTTGTCTTACATGGTATCGAGTCTAACCTAGGTCCTACACCCCACCCCACCGCCGCCGCCGTCGAAACCCTAAACCCGAGGGCCGCGCCGCCTGCGCCATGACTGCTTCTGCCTTGGGCACTGCCAGCTCCAGGTCGATCCCCGCGTCGTTTGCCGCCCTCCTCAACCTACCACCCCATCCCCTGGCTCCGTCGGTGCCCCAGTTCTTCAGCACCACTACTGTTGGCTCCATGTTTTCGGCACCGATCCCGCCGCTGTCGCCCGCAACCTCCGGTGCCGCGACGACGGTTCTTCCCGCGCAACCCGCGGCCTCCACTGACTCCTCCTCGACACTCGCCGTCATCCCGGCGGCCTCGGGGGAGGTACTTCCCGCGGTGCCACCCGCGGCCTCGTTCCCGGCCCCGCCCGCAGCTGCGATGCCACCTGCGGCCTCATCGTCACCCGCGGCGTCGGTCGCTGCCGTGGTCCCTGTCACTGCTCCGCCGTCCATCGCCCCTGCTGCTGGCGTCATTACGCCCACCGGGCTATTCCACTTCGACAATTTGATCGCCATCCGCCTCACGTCGGACAACTACTTGTTCTGGCGCGCCAAGGTCTTACCGCTGCTCCGCAGTCGGTCTCTCCTAGGGTTTGTCGATGGTTCGCTACCGTGTCCTCCGCAGGTCATCCCTACCGTCCACGGTCCGGCCATCAACCCGGAACACCATATGTGGGTGCAGCAGGACCAGGCGATTCTTTCTGCCATCCAGGGTTCCCTCGGCGACGGGGTCGCCGGTCTCTGCCTCTTCGCCGCCACCTCTATGGACGCCTGGATTGTTGGGGAACGTAGCAATAATTCAAAATTTTCCTACGTGTCACCAAGATCAATATATGGAGTCATCTAGCAACGAGGGAGGAGTGGATCTACATACCCTTGTAGATCGCGCGTGGAAGCGTTCAAGAGAACGGGGTTGATGGAGTCGTACTCGTTGTGATCCAAATCACCGATGATCCTAGCGCCGAACGGACGGCACCTCCGCGTTCAACACACGTACGGAGCAGCGACGTCTCCTCCTTCTTGATCCAGCAAGGGGGGAGGAGAGTTTGATGGAGATCCAGCAGCACGACGGCGTGGTGGTGGAAGTAGCGGGATTCCAACAGGGCTTCGCCAAGCGCTGCGGGAGGAGGGAGATGTGTCATGGGAGGGAGAGGGAGGCGCCAGGGCTTAGGTATGGTTGCCCTCCCTTCCCCCCACTATATATAGGGCCAAGGGAGAGGGGGGGGGGGCGCAGCCTTGGCCCTTCCTCCAAGGAAGGGTGCGGCCAGGGAGGAGTCCCACCTCCCCAAGGCACCTAGGAGGTGCCTTCCCCCTTTAGGACTCTTCCTTTCCCTCATCTCTTGGCGCATGGGCCTCTTGGGGCTGGTGCCCTTGGCCCATACAGGCCAAGGCGCACACCCCTACAGCCCATGTGGCCCCCCGGGGTAGGTGGCCCCACCCGGTGGACCCCCGGGACCCTTCCGATGGTCCCGGTACAATACCGGTGACCCCGAAACTTGTCCCGATGGCCGAAATAGCACTTCATATATATAATTCTTTACCTGCGGACCATTCCGGAACTCCTCGTGACGTCCGGGATCTCATCCGGGACTCCGAACAACTTTCGGGTTACCGCATACTAATATCTCTATAACCCTAGCGTCACCGAACCTTAAGTGTGTAGACCCTACGGGTTCGGGAGACATGCAGACATGACTGAGATGACTCTCCGGTCAATAACCAACAGCGGGATCTGGATACCCATGTTGGCTCCCACATGTTCCACGATGATCTCATCGGATGAACCACGATGTCAAGGACTTAATCAATCCCGTATACAATTCCCTTTGTCTAGCGGTACGATACTTGCCCGAGATTCGATCGTCGGTATCCCGATACCTTGTTCAATCTTGTTACCGGCAAGTCTCTTTACTCGTTTCGTAACACATCATCCCGTGATCAACTCCTTGATCACATTGTGCACATTATGATGATGTCCTACCGAGTGGGCCCAGAGATACCTCTCCGTTTACATGGAGTGACAAATCCCAGTCTCGATTCATGCCAACCCAACAGACACTTTCGGAGATACCTGTAGTGTACCTTTATAGCCACCCAGTTACGTTGTGACGTTTGGCACACCCAAAGCACTTCTACGGTATTCGGGAGTTGCACAATCTCATGGTCTAAGGAAATGATACTTGACATTAGAAAAGCTTTAGCATACGAACTACACGATCTTTGTGCTAGGCTTAGGATTGGGTCTTGTCCATCACATCATTCTCCCAATGATGTGATCCCGTTATCAATGACATCCAATGTCCATGGTCAGGAAACCGTAACCATCTATTGATCAACGAGCTAGTCAACTAGAGGTTTACTAGGGACATGGTGTTGTCTATGTATCCACACATGTATCTGAGTTTCCTATCAATACAATTCTAGCATGGATAATAAATGATTATCATGAACAAGGAAATATAATAATAACTAATTTATTATTGCCTCTAGGGCATATTTCCAACATGGATGATGCTGGAGCATGCCTTTGCCCAGGTCTCTACCTCCCGCTCGATGGCCCTTCGCATCGAGCTCGCCAACATCAAGAAGCTGGACACCTCCGCCACGACCTACTTCAACAAGATGAAGGTGTTAGCAGACACACTCACCTCCATCGGCCGGCCTCTTAGTGACGAGGAGTTCGCTGGCTTTGTCATCAAAGGTCTCGACACCGACTACGACAATCTCACCGAGGCTGTTCACAACGCCAAGCCAGCGATGCCCCCGCACGAGCTCTACTCAGGCCTCCTCTTCACCGAGCAATGCATTGAGGCTTGTCGCACCTCCGCCACCATCACCGTGCAGTCGGCGGCCTTCTGGGCTTCTCGCGGGCAGCGCTCCCCTGCCCCGTCATCGGGCAAGGCCGCCCCACTCCCTGCATTAACCCTGGGTGGGGGTCCAAACTCTCAGGTGGTGTGCCAGCTATGTGGTCGTGAACGCCACATCGCCTCCAAGTGTCACCATCGCTTTCAGAGGAGCTTCCTTGGCATCGGCAATGACGGCAAGGGCAATGAGCGCTAGTTTGCCATGGCAGACTTTGGGCCCCCTCCCCCCGCCGCCACTCCGGTTGCCCACCTCGCTGCCGCCCCTGCTGCCCACATTGCCGCCAAGGGCAAGGACCCCGCGCATCGACCAGGGGTATACACCGTCCTATCCTGTTGATCCTGCCTGGTACATGGACATCGGCGCCACGGATCACATGACGAACGAGCTCAACAAACTCTCCACCTACCAGCCCTACTGCAGGCACGATCAGGTTCACACCGCCAATGGTGTAGGTATGCCCATCTCTCACATTAGCCAGGCATCTCTTTTAACTAGTCATCCTTCTAGGCAACTTCATCTTCGTAATGTTTTGCGGGTTCCCTCGATGACTCGTATTCTTTTATCTGTCCCTAAGCTCACCCTTGATAATCATGTCCTATGTGAATTTCACCCGTTTAATCTTTTTGTTAAGGACCGAGCAACCCGGGACGTTTTGCTTAGTGGCCGCTTGAGCCAAGGCTTGTACCATTTGTCGTCTTCCTAGCGGTGTTGGTATGTCGCCTTCCCAGTGGCACTCTCGCTTTGGTCATCCCGCCACACCCATCATTAGCCACATACTCCACCGCCATGAGCTGCCTTTAGAGTCTAGCAATAAAGAGATGTCCGTGTGTGATGCATGTCAACAAGGTAAAAGTCATCAACTACCTTTTATTTCATCTACTAGAGAAGTAAAGAGTCCTCTTGAAATTGTGTTTTCTGATGTGTGGGGTCCGGCACAAACATCTGTTAATGATCATAGCTACTATGTCAGTTTTGTTGATGCCTATAATCGTTTCACATGGCTTTATCTTCTTAAGCACAAATCTGATGTGTTTGATATATTCATTCAGTTTCAATTGCATGTTGAACATTTACTCAAGCATAAAATTATCCATGTTCAGTCAGATTGGGGGGGGGGGGGGCGAATATCGCAACCTCAACACCTTCTTTAATAAGCTTGGGATCTCTCATCGTTTGTCATGCCCACATACACATCACCAGAATGGCGCTGTTGAGCGCAAACATCACCATATAGTTGAAACCGGACTCACACTTCTTGCTCATGCTTCTGTACCTTTTCGCTTTTGGAGTGATGCTTTTGCCACCGCGTGTTTTCTCATTCACAGATTACCTATGCATGTTCTTAATATGAAAACTCCTATTGAGCTTCTCTTGGGTGAAACTCCTGACTATACCTTTTTCAAGGTGTTTGGGTGTGCCTGTTGGCCTCATCTTCGTCCTTATAATGATCGCAAACTTGAGTTTCGCTCCAAAAAAGTGTGTGTTCTTAGGGTATAGTTCTCTCCACAAAGGCTACAAATGTCTCCATGTCCCAACAAATCGAGTCTACATATCTCGAGATGTTGTTTTCGATGAGAATGTCTTCCCGTTTTCTGCCATGCCTCAGTCATCTATCACATCACCATCTATGCATTCATCTCCTCTCATGCCTAGCCAATTTGAAGATGTTGCATTTTCGCCTATGTTGTTACCTAATCATGGTGCAGGAACTGAACATGGAGCTCGCCTGGAACTTCTACCTGACGGACCCCCTACGCCGCCCGTGGTGCACGAAGATCGGTCGGTCCATACGCATGCACCGCCTCCCGTCCTCGACTCCGTCTCGGGCGCCCTGTCTACCACTCCGACGGGGCCGGAGCCTGCGTCGGATACTATGGTGGCTGGGTCGGAGCACACAAATAATTCACCATTAACCCTTTTAGTAAAAAGAGTAGAATCTATTTTTCCAATTTCAAAGCCTTTTTAGATAAGGAACTTGGTCAAGCATTTATACCACGCTCTAGGAGCTTGTTTAAGACCATAAAGAGATTTGTGAAGTTTGTAAACATGGTCAGGTTTCTTAGGATTGACAAAGCCGGGAGGTTGCTTAACATAAAATTTCTCCTCAATTTCACCATTTAATAAAGCACTTTTAATATCCATTTGTTACAAGGTGATATCATGGTGATTAACATAGGCAAGTAAGATGCGGATGGACTCAAGTCTAGCAACAGGGGCATATGTCTCACCGTAGTCCATACCTTCGACTTGAGTGTAGCCTTGGGCGACGAGACGTGCTTTGTTACGGACGACTTGACCATCTTCGTCTTGCTTGTTGCGAAACACCCATTTGGTACCAATGATGTTGTGGGTGTTGTCGGGATTCTCGACCAATGTCCACACTTGATTTCTCTCAAAGTTGTGTAGTTCTTCATGCATGGCATTTATCTAATCCGGATCTTCTAATGCTTCTTCAACCTTCATAGGTTCAATGCTAGAGATGAATGAATAATGTTCACAAAAATTAGCCAAACGATATTTCGAGCAAGTGATTCTCCTGGTTTGGATATCATTGTAGATTTGCTCGACGGGATGGCCTCTTGAGACTCTTGCTCGAACTCCTGAAAGCTTTTTCTCGGTATGGTCATCTTGCCTGCAAAGTTCTCAGAGTTGCCTTGATCCTCGAAAGTGTACTCAACGGGCTCCTCATTCACATACTCATCTCCCGGCTCTACCCAAGCAAGAACAACAAGCAAAAGGAACACAATCAACCACGTGCAATGCTCAATCAACATGATGCAAACATGGTATGATATGCGGGATGCGATATGTGATGCATATGCAAGATTTGGCAAGGAATGATTGAACCTGGCCTCATCTTGGAAATCCAAGAGTGCCACTGGAAAGGTGAGGTGATTTCGGTTGAAATCGATAAAGATCACCAAAATCGGATGCACGATTTGGAAATGGCAAGCAAAACAAATATGGCACCGGTCTGCGATTAACAGCAAGTAGCCATCTAATTGCATCAAGATAAATAAGCTACATCACTCAAACAAGACAACAAAATATATGGCAGGTATCCTCTCATGATGCTTGACAAAAGATAAACACTGAGCTATGGCTAATTCAATCATTAACAAGTTCAAACAAGCATGGCAAAAGTGCAAAAGGCAACAGGTTTCAGACTTGGTGAAATTAACAACATGTCAGGAATTTATCATCAGGAAGCAATCTTTAGAGCATGAAAACTACATGCTACATGAACATATCATGGCAAAGCAAGGCATGGCATGAAGCTACTCAAAGCATATAACAAAAATCCCTTAGTGACCATGAGCCAAAAGGGATCATAAAATATAATTGCAAGCATGTGGACATAGCAAAAACATAAACAGTTCAGACTTAATGAAAAACTGGAGCATGGCAAAACAGATAACGAGTAGGCATGTTTACGAGCTCGATGCACTCACTACGAGGCATTGCATGACAAGCTAAGAATACACCCAGCAAATAGACATGGCATAGAAGCTAGACATGGCAATAACAACAACATAGTATGCACGGATCAACAACAATAAGCTTTGCAAAAACGCTAAACATGTTAACAATCTGCCAGGAACATTTTGTAGCAAAATTAGAGCTCGATTGACTCAAGCTAGGGTGCTCCATAATTGCAAACAAAGACATGGATGGATAGAGCACAACATTATCTACAAAACATCCTTACTGATCATGCTTAAAAGAGGCACGGATCACTAGGCAACAACATGAACATATGGCCTAAAAATAATGACAGGGCAAGGACTTAGTGAAATTCTAAGTCCCTGAAATCAGCATCATTGAGTAAGCTACTTTGCATGCTTGTGCTAGTCACCACAAAGATCACAAAAATACATGGCATACACCCCTGTAAAGATAACATGGCATTCTACAAAACACATGTAGAGCTCAGGATCATAGCATGCACACATTAATCGTGGAAAAAATGACAAAAGTGCATTTGCTGAAATAGATCTGAAATAATCCTCACATAGCCCTCTTCCAACAGCATTTCGGGCATTAAGATGAGCTCAAATGGAAATGATGCAATGAGATGAAACGATGTACTCGTCGAGACGGACATTTTGATATGCTACACGCACGAATCGAAACTACGATGAGGAAGTTATGGCATGAGGAAGAATGCAAAATAATATGCAAAACAGGAGCAAAGTCAACCCTAAAAAAACAGATCTTAGATCTGAGGCGCGGAAGTTGAGGTTCGTCGCCGTTTCACTGTTCACCGGAGTCAGACGTCGCCGGACTTGGAGCCACCGGAGCGGGGAGGGGATGGATCCGGTGTGGAGGTGGCCGCGTCGGGCGCGGCAGATGCGGCGGAGGGCGGCGAGACGGCGGGTGTCGAAGGGCGGCGGTCGCCGGCGAGGGGCAGCCGCTGCGGAGGTCGCCGGCGACGGGGTCGGGCGCGTCATCGACGGGGAGGAAGGCGGCGGGGATCGGGCGCAGGCGCGGGGCGCGCGGCCCGGTTCGACGGCGAGGAGGGCTCGCCCTGGGCCCGGACGTGCCGCGACGGCGGTGGAGGCGTGGTGCGCCACGTGTCGCCCGGCGGTTGGTGGCGGGGTTCGTCCGGCGCGGGCGGACATAGTCCGGCGGCGGCGCGAGTGGATTTTAGGATTAGGGGGGAGAGGAGACCCAGGATTTTCGGGAGGGGGTCTATATATAGAGGTAGAGGGGGCTAGGAAGCTCCAAATGAGATGCGGTTTTCGGCCACGCGATCACGATCGAATGCTCTAGATGATGGATGAGGTTTAGGTGGGTTTTGGGCCAATTTGGAGGGGTGTTGGGCTGCAACACACATGAGGCCTTTTCGGTCCCTCGATTAACCGTTGGAGTATCAAACGAAGTCCAAATGACACGAAACTTGACAGGCGGTCTACCAGTAGTAAACCAAGGCCGCATGACAAGTCTCGGTCCAATCCAAAAACGTTTAGCACCCACACACGAAAAGAGTTAGAAAGGACCACCGGAGGACATAGGAGCGCCAGAATGCAAAACGGACAACGGGGAAAATGCTCAGATGCACGAGACGAACACGTATGCAAATGCAATGCACATGATGACATGATATGAGATGCATGACAAAGACAAAACAACACGGAGACAAAAACCCAACAACGAGGAAATAGAATAACTTAGGGCCGGAAACGACAAGAGTTGGGATACATATAAGGTGAATTACATCCGAGGTGTTACAACACTCCACCACTACGAAAGGATCTCGTCCCGAGATCTAGGACTGGAAAAACTCCGGGTACTCAGAACGGAGGTGGTCCTCGCATTCCCAGGTGGATTCATGGTCGGAATGATGTGACCACTTGACTTTCAGGAATTTGATAGACTTGTTGCGAGTCTTGCACTCAGTTTCTTCAAGAATAGCGACTGGGTGCTCATGATAAGACAGGTCTTCTTGGAGATCAATGTCTTCGAAGTTGATGGTGTAGTCAGGAGTCTTGAAGCACTTGCGGAGCTGAGAGACATGAAACACGTCGTGCATGTTTGCAAAGTTGGAGGGAAGCTCAAGTTGATAGGCGAGATCGCCTCTCTTGCTGACGATCTTGAAAGGACCCACGTATCTAGGGGCAAGCTTCCCTTTGATACCGAAGCGACAAAAACCTTTCATTCGAGAGACGCAGAGGTAGACATGGTCTCCTATCTCGAAAGCCAAGTCCCGATGCTTACTATCATAGTAGCTCTTCTGGCGCGATTGTGCGGCTTTGAGATTATCGCGAATGACTTTGCACATCTCTTCTGCCTCTGTGATCAAGTCATTTCCAAGAAGTTGATGTTCATCAGTCTATGACCAGTTAAGAGGAGTACGATAGTTCCTGCCATAGAGAATTTCAAATGGGGCCTTGCCTGAACTCGGATGGAAGCTGTTGTTGTAGGAGAACTCGGCATATGGAAGACAATCTTCCCACTTCATACCGAAGGAGATGACGCAAGCCCTGAGCATATCTTCAAGAATTTGATTTACTCGCTCGACTTGGCCACTAGTTTGAGGATGAAAATATGTGCTGAAACGGATGTTGGTGCCCATGGCCTTCTGAAAAGAATCCCAAAACTTGGAGGTGAAGATGCTGCCACGATCTGAAGAAATCAACTGCGGAATGCCGTGCAGAGAGACAATCCGGGAGGTATATAGCTCTGCCAATTGAGCTGCTGTGATAGATTCTTTGATAGGAAGAAAATGAGCCACTTTAGTGAGTTTGTCGATGACAACGAAGATAGCATCATTGCCACGCTTGGACTTTGGAAATCCAGTCACGAAGTCCATCTCAATATGGTCAAACTTCCATTCTGGAATGGCAAGAGGTTGGAGGAGACCAGCTGGTCATTGGTGTTCTGCTTTAACTCTTCTGCAGACATCACATTCATTCACGAACTGAGAAATCTCGCACTTCATTCGAGTCCACCAATACGACTTCTTGAGGTCCTGGTACATCTTTGTACTTCCAGGGTGGATAGAGATGAGTGAATTGTGAGCCTCGTTCATAATGACTTTACGAAGATCACCTTTAGGCACAACAATGCGATCCTCGAAGAATAGAGTATCCTTGTCATCAAGACGGAAGCACTTGTACTTGGTTGACTCTTGGCAATCCCAATCTTCACCTTCTTCACCATAGCATCAAGAAGTTGAGCCTCGCGAATCTGATCTTCCAAAGTAGGAGAGACTTGGAGGTTGGCTAGAAATCCTTGAGGAACAACTTGCAGATTGAGTTTGCGGAAAGCTTCACAAAGCTCGGGTTGGTAAGGCTTGAGAATCAAACTGTTGCAGTAAGCCTTCCTGCTCAATGCGTCAGCAATTACATTGGCCTTGCCTGGAGTATATTCGATACTCGGATTATACTCTTGAATCATTTCGACCCAATGAGTCTGCCTGAGGTTGAGATTAGGCTGAGTGAAGATGTACTTGAGACTCTTGTGGTCAGTGAAGATGTCCACTTTTTGTCCCAATAAGAGATGTCTCCAAGTTAAAAGAGCATGCACAACTGCCGCCAACTCGAGGTCATGAGTGGGGTAGTTCTTTTCGTTGGGCTTCAACTGGCGAGAGGTATAGGCCACAAATTTCTTCTCTTGCATCAACACTGCACCAAGACCTTGAACGGAAGCATCACAAAAGACCTCGAACGGTTTGGATTCATCAGGAGGAGTTAGAACTAGAGCAGTGACTAACTTCTCTTTCAAGGTGTTGAAAGCGATGTCACATTCAGGAGACCAAATGTACTTGACGTGCTTCTGGAGAAGGTTGGAAAGAGACTTCGCGGTCTTCGAGAAGTTCTCAACGAACCTTCGACAATAGCTTGTGAGCCCAAGGAAGCTGCGCTTCACGTTCTGAGGTGGTTCCCAATTCACAATTGCAGACACCTTCTCAGGATTCACAGCAATGCCCTTGGCAGAGATGATATGCCCAAGGTAGAGAACCTCATCGAGCCAAAACTCGCACTTTGAAAACTTGGCATAGAACTGATGTTCTCTGAGCTTATCCAGCACCAAACACAAGTGCTTGGCATGATCCTCCTTGTTCTTGGAAAAGACCAAAATGTCATCGAGGTAGACCAAGACGAAGTCATTTGTGTAGGCTTTGAAGATGAAATTCATCATGTGAGAGAAAGTTGGCGGAGCGTTGACGAGGCCGAAAGACATGACAGTGTATTCATATGAACCATAGCTTGTTTTGAATGTTGTCTTGGGAATATCTTCTTCACGAATGCAAATATGATGATAGCCCATACGGAGATCAAGCTTGGAGAATACTTGAGCACCTTTGAGTTGTTCAAATAGCTCATTGATGTTGGGAAGTGGGTACTTGTTCTTTATAGTCTTCTTGTTCAATGGACGGTAGTCGACACAAAGTCGGTCCGTTCCATCCTTCTTCTTCACAAAAAGAACACCACAACCCCATGGAGAAGAACTAGGTCGGATGAGACCCATTCGCTCTTAAATATCGAGTTGCTTCTTCAGCTCCTTCAACTCTTCAGGTCCAAGCTTGTAAGGACGTTTGCAAACAGGTTTCGTGCCAGGCTCAAGATCGATGACAAATTCAACTGGCCGGTGCGGAGGCATTCCTGGAAGCTCTTCTAGAAAGACGTCTTGATATTCGCAAATGACCGGAATTTGAGAAATGGCATCCAGTTCACCCTTCTCATTGAGAGAAAACAGTCGGATGGTATCATCATGAGCGGCAAAGACAATTACATCCTCAGACGAATGAGTCAATTGAATCTGCCTGGCAGCACAATCAAGCTGAGCCTTGTGCTTAGAAAGCCAGTCCATTCCAAGAATAAGATCGATATCCGAGTTACCAAGGACCACTGGAGAGGACAGAAACTTGTAGTCGCCCAACGTGATAGTAACATATGGAACCTCCAAACTGGCACTCAAACGTTTGCCGGGAGAAACGATATCCATTTGTTTGCCCAAATGAGAAGACATGAATTCATTCTTGGCAAAAAAATGGCTTAGACATGAAACAATGCGATGCACCAGTATCAAAAAGTACTTTTGCAGGAACATCGTTAACAGGAAGGTTACCCATGATGACATCTGACGAGTCCTCTGCCTGAGCTGCATTCATCAAGTTGACCTTGGCGTGCTTGGGGTTATACTTGACCACTGCATTGCTAGCAGATCTCAAAGGAGGAGGAGGAAAGCGCCTCTGATTGAAGCATTTGTTGGCATAGTGACCCTTCTGCTGACACTTGTTGCACGTGACCTCCAAGAGTGGACGGTGATACGGAGCACTTGATCTTGGAGCTTGAGACGAAGTCTTGTTCTGAAAGCCTGGGTTGGGTGGGTGGGAAGATCCATTGCCACCTTTGCTCTTCTGCTGATAAGGCTGACGGAACAGAGGAGGAGGAAGCTAATACTTTTGCTGCTTAGAAACCACTTGAGTTGAAGAAGAAGAAGAAGTCACATCTCTGACTCGCTTCTTGGAAGCATCGCACTTCAGTTGAGCAGTCTCTTGCTTCATTGCCATATTGTAGAACTCATCGTACTTCTTCGGCTCAAAAAGGACGAGAGCTAGTTGGAGATCTTCTCTGAGGCCACCCCTGAACTGATAAATCATGCTCTTCTCGTCAGGGACGTCCTACTTGGCGAAACAAGCGAGCCTCTGGAACAGAATGTTATACTGGTACACAGACGAGCTGCCTTGCTTCAGGTTGCGGAATTCCTCACGCTTGCTTTCAACAACACTCTGAGGAATGTGATGATCTCTGATGTCTTGACGGAATTCATCCCAGGTAATCACACGGCCTCCTCTGGAATCTTTGTATTGCTGAAACCATTCTGCAGCTTGGTCTTTGAGTTGGAAGGAGGCAAACTTGACAAAGTCCTTAGGCCTGACGTTACTGCACTCGAAATGCTTGCATATATCCACGAGCCAATCATCAGCGTCTGAGGCCTTGACACAGTTGCTGAAGGTCTTTGGCTGGTTAGCGAGGAACTGGTTGAGTGTAGCAAACTGATTCTGATTGTTGCCATGGCCTTGGTTGCGCTCTTGCAGAATTTGCATGATCAGCTGCGTGTTTGCATTGGTAGCGGCCATCACAACTTGCCATGCCTCCGGAGGTGGAGGTGGTGGCGGCGGATCCTGATTCTGATTCTGACCCTTAGCAGGAGCCATCCTGAAGAGGGTGACATCCGTTAGCATCTTGACAGACAAATATTTAAGCTGAATCAAATGGATTGAAATTGCAACTTATAGTCTTCACATCCGAACAAAATAAATGAATGCATTCCAATTGAAATGGTCACATATCCATAAATTGAGAAGCCACTTAGATAGAGGTAGAAGAATAAAACAACATGGTACGGACAAGAACAAATACTTGGTGAGGATTACCCAATCCCAAACCAAATATCCGCAGAAGAAGAACTAGAGCTACATGAATTCCCACCTATGAAACTCCCGAACCTTTCCGGTTATGCAATCAGGTGTTGGGGATACAGGGGAAGCATAATATCTCACCCAAAGCTAGCAAATCCTACATCCAGCTATATCCATCCTTCAACACATAACCAGGAAAACTTCAGAAATCATTTACCTCAACCTTCGAAAAGCATCCGTTATACAAGTTATGGCAATACTCCCGAACTCCCGCCCCAGTACTGGGTGGCGTCGAGGTTATCTCACCAACAATTGCATAAAAGAGATTTTTGATGTCGGCGAAACTCAGGTATTCCAGAATCTTAACGATAAAATTGTGACAACAACACCTCGGAGCTCAACTCCCCGGGAGACTGCCACAACCCCTAAATGTTAGGAGGCACCAAGAACAATGTTCTCGTCACAAAACCATCGGAACGATTCCAAGATACCCGCGTGATCCTAAATTTTTTTTAGTGAAATTTGAGAAGAGAAGAGTCAAAACTCTATGTCAGGATGCCTCCCAGAGCGAAGAAGGGACTGAGGAGTAACAAGAAGTCCTACTCTCCGATATATATAATCCTAAATGACTCAAAACATTTTTCTAGACTCAACAGCGCCAACGATTCGATCAAGCAGGGGGCTCCTAAGGTCGGGGAAGGCTCTGATTACCAACTTGTAACGCCCTCGATGCGGCTATATCTCCCACGTGTCGAAGCACGACTTAGAGGCATAACCGCATTGAAAGCAATGTCGCAAGTGAGGTAATCTTCACAACAACCCATGTAAATAAATAAAGGGGAGAGGTACATAGTTGGCTTACACTCGCCACATCACACAAATACATAAATAAGTCATTACATTCATCCAATACACTCAAGGTCCGACTATGGAACCAAAATGAAGATAAACCCCAAATGCAACATAGTCCCCGATCGCCCCAACTGGGCACCACTACTGATCATATGGGAAAGACACATAGTAACGACGAGAGTCTTCATCGAACTCCCACTTGAGCTCGGCCATATCATCTGCAGCGGTATCATCGGTCCCTGCATCTGGTTTTGGAAGTAATCTGTGAGTCACGGGGACTCAGCAATCTCGCACCCTCGCGATCAAGACTATTTAAGCTTATAGGTAAGGTAAAGGTATGATGTGGAGCTGCAGCAAGCGACTAGCATATATGGTGGCTAACATATTCGCAAAAGAGAGCGAGAAGAGAAGGCAAAGGCACGAGCGACAAACTATGATCAAGAAGTGATCCTAGAACAACCTACGTCAAGCATTACTCCAACACCGTGTTCACCTCCCGGACTCTGCCGAGAAGAGACCATCACGGTTACACACGCGGTTGGTTCATTTTAATTAAGTTAAGTTTCAGGTTATCTACAACCGGACATTAACAAATTCCCATCTGCCCATAACCGCGGGCACGGCTGTCGAAAGTTCAAATTCCTGCAGGGGAGTCCCAACTTAGCCCATCACAAGCTCTCATGGTCAACGAAGGATATTCCTTCTCCCAAGACATTCCGATCAGACTCGGCATCCCGGTTACAAGACATCCTTGACAATGGTAAAACAAGTCCAGCAACACCGCCCGAATGTGCTGACAAATCCTGATAGGAGCTGCACATATCTCGTTCTCAGGGCACACTCAGATGAGACATCCTACGAGTAAAACCAACCCTCAAGTTGCCCCGAGGTGGCCCCGTAGTCTACTCGGTCGGGCCAACACTCAGAGGAGCACTGACCCAGGGGGGTTTAAATAAAGATGACCCTTGGGCTCCGGAAACCCAAGGGAAAAAGAGGCTAGGTGGAAAATGGTAAAACCAATGTTGGGCATTGCTGGAGGAGTTTTATTCAAGGCGAACTGTCAAGGGGTTCCCATTATAACCCAACCGTGTGAGGAACGCAAAATCCGGGAACATAACACCGATATGACGGAAACTAGGGCGGCAAGAGTGGAACAAAACACCAGGCATAAGGCCAAGCCTTCCACCCTTTACCAAGTATATAGGTGCATTAAGATAAACAAGATAATATGGTGATATCCCAACAATAAACATGTTCCAACAAGGAACGATCTCCAATCTTCACCTGCAACTAGCAACGCTATAAGAGGGGCTGAGCAAAGCGGTAACATAGCCAAACAACGGTTTGCTAGGACATGGTGGGTTAGAGGTTTGACATAGCAATATGGGAGGCATGATAAGCAAGTGCTAGGTATCGTAGCATAGGCATAGCAAAAGAGCGAGCATCTAGCAAGCAAAGATAGAAGTGATTTCGAGGGTATGGTCATCTTGCCGCCAAAGTTCTCAGAGTTGCCTTGATCCTCGAGAGTGTACTCAACGGGCTCCTCGTTCACGTACTCGTCTCCCGGCTCTACCCAAGCAAGAACAACAAGCAAAAGGAACACAATCAACCACGTGCAATGCTCAATCAACATGATGCAAACATGGTATGATATGCGGGATGCGATATGTGATGCATATGCAAGATTTGGCAAGGAATGATTGAACCTGGCCTCATCTTGGAAATCCAAGAGTGCCACTGGAAAGGTGAGGTTATTTCGGTTGAAATCGATATAAAGATCACCAGAATCGGATGCACGGTTTGGAAATGGCAAGCAAAACAAATATGGCACCGGTCTGCGAATAACAGCAAGTAGCCATCTAAATGCATCAAGATAAATAAGCTACATCACTCAAACAAGACAACAAAATATATGGCAGGTATCCTCTCATGATGCTTGACAAAAGATAAACACTGAGCTACGGCTAATTCAATCATTAACAGGTTCAAACAAGCATGGCAAAAGTGCAAAATACAACAGGTTTCAGACTTGGTGAAATTAACAGCATGTCAGGAATTTATCATCAGGAAGCAATCTTTAGAGCATGAAAACTACATGCTACAGGAACATATCATGGCAAAGCAAGGCATGGCATGAAGCTACTCAAAGCATATAACAAAAATACCTTAGTGACCATGAGCCAAAAGGGATCATAATATAATTGCAAGCATGTGAACATAGCAAAAACATAAACAGATTCAGACTTAGTGAAAAACTGGAGCATGGCAAAACAGATAACGAGTAGGCATGTTTACGAGCTTGATGCACTCACTACGAGGCATTGCATGACAAGCTAAGTATACACCCAGCAAATAGACATGGCATAGAAGCTAGACATGGCAATAACAACAACATAGCATGCACGGATCAACAACAATAAGCTTTGCAAAAACGCTAAACATGTCAACAATCTGCCAGGAACATTTTATAGCAAAATTAGAGCTCGATTGACTCAAGCTAGGGTGCTCCATAATTGCAAACAAAGACATGGATGGATAGAGCACAACATTATCTACAAAACATCCTTACTGATCATGCTCAAAAGAGGCACGGATCACTAGGAAACAACATGAACATATGGCATAAAAATAATGACAGGGCAAGGACTTAGTGAAATTCTAAGTCCCTGAAATCAGCATCATTGAGTAAGCTACTTTGCATGCTTGTGCTAGTCACCACAAAGATCACAAAAATACATGGCATACACCCCTGTAAAGATAACATGGCATTCTACAAAACACATGTAGAGCTCAGGATCATAGCATGCACACATTAATCATGGCAAAAATGACAAAAGTGCATTTGCTGAAACAGATCTGAAATAATCCTCACATAGCCCTCTTCCAACAGCATTTCGGGCATTAAGATGAGCTCAAATGGAAATGATGCAATGAGATGAAATGATGTACTCGTCGAGGCGAACATTTTGATATGCTACACGCACGAATCGAAGCTACGATGAGGAAGTTATGGCATGAGTAAGAATGCAAAATAATATGCAAAATAGGAGCGAAGTCAACCCTAAAAAACAGATCTCAGATCTGAGGCGCGGAAGTCGAGGTTCGTCGCCGTTGCACTGTTCACCGGAGTCGGACGTCGCCGGACTTGGAGCCACCGGAGCGGGGAGGGGATGGATCCGGCGTGGAGGTGGCCGGCGTCGGGCGCGGCAGATGCGGCGGAGGGCGGCGAGACGGCGGGCGTCGAAGGGCGGCGGTCGCCGGTGAGGGGCGGCCGCGGCGGAGGTCGCTGGGGACGGGGTCGGGCGCGCCGTCGACGGAGAGGAAGGCGGCGGGGATCAGGCGCAGGCGCGGGGCGGGCGGCCCGGTTCGACGGCGAGGAGGGCCCGCCCTAGGCCGGGACGGGCCGCGACGGCGGTGGAGGCGCGGTGCGCCACGTGTCGCCCGTCGGTTGGCGGCAGGGTTCGTCCGGCACGGGCGAACGTTGTCCGGCGGCGGCGCGAGCGGATTTTAGGGTTAGGGGGGAGAGGAGACCCAGGATTTTCGGGAGAGGATCTATATAGAGAGGTAGGGGGAGCTAGGAAGCTCCAAATGAGATGCGGTTTTCGGACACGCGATCGGGATCAAACGCTCTAGATGATGGAGGAGGTTTAGGTGGGTTTTGGGCCACTTTGGAGGGGTGTTGGGCTGCAACACACACGAGGCCTTTTCGGTCCCTCGGTTAACCGTTGGAGTATCAAACGAAGTCCAAATGGCACGAAACTTGACAGGCGGTCTACAGGTAGTAAACCAAGGCCCCATGACAAGTCTCGGTCCAATCCGAAAATGTTTAGCACCCACACACGAAAAGAGGTAGAAAGGACCACCGGAGGACATAGGAGCGCCGGAATGCAAAATGGACAACGGGAAAAATGCTCGGATGCATGAGACGAACACGTATGCAAATGCAATGCACATGATGACATGATATGAGATGCATGACAAAGACAAAACAACACAGAGACAATAACCCAACAACGAGGAAATAGAATAACTTAGGGTCGGAAACGGCAAGAGTTGGGATACATATAAGGTAAATTACATCTGGGGTGTTACACCTTCCTAGCGAAGTTATTGAAGATCTTTTGGACCTGCGATTTATCAAGAAAGAACACCCACATAAATCTTGAAAAAAATCATCAACTATAACTAGACCAAATGAGTTACCACCGAGACTCTTGTAGGCATTGGGACCAAAGAGATCCATATGGAGTAGCTCGAGCGGTCTTCTCGTGGTCATAATGTTCTTCACGGGGTGACTTCCTCCAACTTGTTTTCCTGCTTGACAAGCACTACAAAGTCTATCCTTGTCAAATTCCAAGGATATGATCACCTTTAATAATCTTATCAAGATTCTGCATGCCCACATGACCTAACCCTCTATGCCACAACCAGCCTTTCGAGGATTTAGCAATTAGGCAAGTTCTAGGTTGAGCCTTTCTAGTGAAATCAACAATATACAGATCACCTCTATGTGTACCGGCAAAGACCATTTTATGATTATCTCTACGAAACACTTGGCAATCTACTTCAGTAAATAGGACATTGAAACCAAAGTCAGCAAGTCTAGATGGAAAGTAAATTGTAGCCAAGAGATTCAACGAGCATGACATTTTGTATGGAGCTATCATGTGAGATGGCCACCTTACCAAGGCCAACCACCTTACCCTTTGAGTTGTCACAAAAAGTGACATACGTTCGAGGGCCGTCGTTTTCAGCAAGCTCACGAAACATATCTTTGTCTCCGGTCATATGATCGGTACATCCACTATCAAGGACCCATTCCTTTCCTCCAGCCATGTAGCCGCGAAGATTAGCCATAAGACCAAAGTGTCTCATTACATCATCAAGATCATAGTCACTATCATCATCCTCATCATAGCAACGACGCCAGAAATCCTTCTTGCTACCTCTTGAGCACTGCGTTGGTTTTCCCTTGAAGAGGAAAGGGTGATGCAGTAAAGCAGCGTAAGTATTTCCCTCAGTTTTTGAGAACTAAGGTATCAATCTAGTAGGAGATCACGCTCAAGTCCCATGCACCTACACAAACAAATAAGAACCTCGCAACCAATGCGATAAAGGGGTTGTCAAGCCCTTCTCGGTCACTTACGAGAGTGAGATCTGATAGATATGATAAGATAATATTTTTGGTATTTTTATGATAAAGAGAAATAAAGATGCAAACTAAAATAAAAGGTAAAGGAAATAAATAAGTATTGGAAGATTAATATGATAGAAGATAGACCCGGGGGCCATAGGTTTCACTAGTGGCTTCTCTCAAGAGCATAAGTATTACGGTGGGTAAACGAATTACTGTCAAGCAATTGATAGAATTGAGCATAGTTATGAGAATATCTAGGTATGATCATGTATATAGGCATCACGCCCGAGACAAGTAGACCGAAACGATTCTGCATCTACTACTATTACTCCACACATCGATCGCTATCCAGCATGCATCTAGAGTATTAAGTTCATAATAACATAGTAATGCTTTAAGGAAGATGACATGATGTAGAGGGATAAACTCATGCAATATGATGTAAACCCCATCTTTTTATCCTCGATGGCAACAATACAATACGTATCGGTTCCCTTTCTGTCACTGGGATCGAACACCGCAAGATTGAACCCAAATCTAAGCACATCTCCCATTGCAAGAAAGATCAATCTAGTAGGCCAAACCAAAATGATAATTCAAAGAGACTTGCAAAGATAAACCAATCATACATAAAAGGATTCAGAGGAGAATCAAATATTGTTCATAGATAAACTTGATCATAAACCCACAATTCATCGGATCTCGACAAACACACCGCAAAAGAAGATTACATCGAATAGATCTCCAAGAGAATCGAGGAGAACTTTGTCTTGAGATCCAAAGAGAGACAAGAAGCCATCTAGCTAATAACTATGGACCCGTAGGTCTGAAGTAAACTACTCACACATCATCGGAGAGGCCATGGAGTTGATGTAGAGGCCCTCCGTGATCAATGCCCCCTCCGATGGAGCTCCGGAAAAGGCCCCGAGATGGGATCTCTCGAGTACAGAAGGTTGCGGTGGTGGAATTAGTTTTTCGTGGTGCTCCTGGATGTCTGGGGGGTACGTGGATATATATAAGAGGAAGAAGTACGTCGGTAGAGCAACGGAGGGCCCACGAGGATGGAGGGCGCGCCCAGGGGGTAGGCGCGCCCCTTGCCTCGTGCCTTACTCCCTTGTTTCTTGACAGCCACTCCAAGTCTCATGGATCACGTTTGTTGAGAAAATCACGTTCCCGAAGGTTTCATTCTGTTTGGACTCCGTTTGATATTCCTTTTCTTCGAAACCCTAAAATAGGCAAAAAATGCAATTTGGGCTGGGCCTCCAGTTAGTAGGTTAGTCCCAAAAATGATATAAAAGTGTAAAACAAAGCCCATTAACATACCAAATATATAATATAATAGCATGGAGCAATCAAAAATTATAGATACGTTGGAGACGTATCAAGCATCCCCAAGCTTAATTCCTACTCGTCCTCGAGTAGGTAAATGATAAAAGAAGAATTTTTGATGTGGAATGCTTCCTAACATATTTCTCAATGTAATTTTTCTTTATTGTGGCATGAATGTTTAGATCCATAAGATTCAAGATAAAAGTTTAATATTGACATAAAAATAATAATACTTCAAGCATACTAACTAAGCAATCATGTCTTCTCAAAATAACATGGCCAAAGAAAGTTATCCCTACAAAATCATATACTCTGGCTATGCTCTATCTTCACCACACGAAATATTTAAATCATGCACAACCCCGATGATAATCCAAGCAATTGTTTCATACTTTTGATGTTCTCAAACTTTTTCAATCTTCACACAATATATGAGCGTGAGCCATGGATATAGCACTACGGCGGAATAGAATGCTGGTTGTGGAGAAGACAAAAAGGAGAAGATAGTCTCACATCGACTAGGCGTATCAACGGGCTATGGAGATGCCCATTAATAGATATCAATGTGAGTGAGTAGGGATTGCCATGCAACGGATGCACTAGAGCAATAAGTATATGAAAGCTCAACAAAAGAAACTAAGTGGGTGTGCATCCAACTTGCTTGCTCACGAAGACCTAGGGCATTTTGAGGAAGCCCATCATTGGAATATACAAGCCAAGTTCTATAATGAAAAATTCCCACTAGTATATGAAAGTGATATCATAGGACACTCTCTATATGAAGAACATGGTGCTACTTTGAAGCACAAGTGTGGAAAAAGGATAGTAACATTGTCCCTTCTCTCTTTTTCTCTCATTTTTTTATTTGGGCCTTCTTTCTTCTTTTATGGCCTTTCTCTTTTTTTCTTTTTTTTCTTTTCGTCCGGAGTCTCATCCCGACTTGTGGGGGAATCATAGTCTCCATCATCCTTTCCTCACTTGGGACAATGCTCTAATAATGATGGTCATCACACTTTATTTACTTACAACTCAAGAATTACAACTCAATACTTAGAACAAAATATGACTCTATGTGAATGCCTCTGGCGGTGTACCAGGATGTGCAATGATGCATGAGTGACATGTATGAAGAATTATGAACGGTGGCTTTGCCACAAATACGATGTCAACTACATGATCATGCAAACAATATGACAATGATGAAGCGTGTCATAATAACGGAACGATGGAAAGTTGCATGGCAATATATCTCGGAATGGCTATGGAAATGCCATAATAGGTAGGTATGGTTCCTGTTTTGAGGAAGGTATATGGTGGGTTTATGGTACCGGCAAAAGTTGCGCGATACTAGAGAGGCTAGCAATGGTGGAAGGGTGAGAGTGCGTACAATCCATGGACTCAACATTAGTCATAAAGAACTCACATACTTATTGCAAGAATCTATTAGTTATCGAAACAAAGTATTACGCGCATGCTCCTAGGGAGATAGATTGGTAGGAGCTCGTCCCCGACCGCCACACATAAGGAAGACAATCAATAAATAAATCATGCTCTGACTTCATCACATAACGGTTCACCATAGATGCATGCTATGGGAATCACAAACTTCAACACAAGTATTTCTCAAATTCACAACTACTCAACTAGCATGACTCTAATATCACCATCTCCATATCTCAAAACAATTATCAAGTATCAAACTTCTCATAGTATTCAATGCACTTATATGAAAGTTTTTATTATTGCCATGTTGTTCTAAAGGACTCTCAAAATAATATAAGTGAAGCATGAGAGAACAATAGTTTCTATAAAACAAATCCACCACCGTGCTCTAAAAGATATAAGTGAAGCACTAGAGCAAAAACTATATAGCTCAAAAGATATAAGTGAAGCAGATAGAGTATTCTAATAAATTTCAAATCATGTGAGTCTCTCTCGAATGGTGTGTACAGCAAGGATTATTGTGGTAAACTAAAAATCAAAGACTCAAATCATACAAGACGCTCCAAGCAAAACAAATATCATGTGGTGAATAAAAATATAGCTCCAAGTAAAGTTACCGATAGACGAAGACGAAAGAGGGGATTCCTTCTGGGGCATCCCCAAGCTTAGGATTTTTGGTGTCATTGAATTTTACCTTGGGATGCCATGGTCATCCCCAAGCTTAGGCTCTTTGCACTCTTTGTTCCATAATCCATCAAATATTTACCCAAAACTTGAAAACTTCACAACACAAAACTCAAAATAGAAAATCTCGTGAGCTCCGTTAGCGAAAGAAAACAAAAGACTACTTCAAGCTACTGTAATGAAATCATTATTTATTTATATTGGTGTTAAACCTACTGTATTCCAACTTCTATATGGTTTATAAACTCTTTTACTAGCCATAGATTCATCAAAATAAGCAAACGAATATGTCAAAAACAGAACAGTCTGTAGTAGTCTGTAGCTAACGCAAGTTCTGGAACCCCAAAAATTCTAAAATAAATTGCTGGACGTGAGGAATTTATCTATTAATCATCTTCAAAAAATAATTAACTAAATATCACCTTCCAAATAAAAATGGCAGCGATTCTCGTGAGCGCTAACGTTTCTGTTTTTTACAGCAAGATCAAAAAGACTTTCCCCAAGTCTTCCCAACAGTTCTACTTGGTACAAACACTAATTAAACACAAAAAACATAACCAAAACAGAGGCTATATAAATTATTTATTACTAAACAGGAGCAAAAAGCAAGGAATAAAAATAAAATTGGGTTTCCTCCCAACAAGCGCTATCGTTTAACGCCCCTAGCTAGGCATAAAAGCGAAGATAGATCTAGGTATTGCCATCTTTGGTTTTAGGGAAGAAAATAGCAAACTTATTATCTATGGCATTAATATTTCTATTTTGATAAAGTGCATGATTGTTAATGGTATAAGAAAGATTAATCATTTTACGGAAATTTGCATCTAAGCTAGCTTTCATCTCTTTGATAGATTCGTTTTGGTAGGAGAGCAACAGAGATGTGGATTCAACCCTCTCATTCATGGGGTGCCCAAATATGGTTTTCATCTTTTCATAAGTATCTACGGCATCCCCTTCAAGAAAACCTTCTTCAAAAATAGAATCTAGGACATGCTTAAACGAAGAAGGTAGGGCAACATAAAAGCTCTTTAAGTAAATTTCAATTTGGTATTGGGGCACATAGCTGGCCCGGATCCTTAATAGTCTATCCCAAGCATCTTTCAAAGATTCATCGAGTAAATAACGAAAAATTCCGGAATCATCTTTGTCAAAATTATTAAGATTCTCATTGATAACTTCGGTAGGTCTTTCCATAGCATCATTTTTTATGAGTTTAGAGAGAATAGAAGGATTGTCAAAAGTACTAAAACTCAGGAGAGAACCACCAACCCTTTTTGATTCCGACATGGCGAAAGAAAGGAGAGTGGAAAAGAGATGGCGAATAAAACGGCAAGGGTGAAGTGGGGGCGAGGAAAACAAGAGGCAAATGGCAAATAATGTAATGCGAAGGATAAGAGTTTGTGATGGGTACTTGGTATATTTTGACTTGGTAATGACGCTAGAAATGACTCGTTGTGGGAGTCAAATCTTGACTTTACTTGGCGTGAATATCCCCGGCAATGGCGCTAGAAATCCTTCTTGCTACCTCTTGAGCACTGCGTTGGTTTTCCCTTGAAGAGGAAAGGGTGATGCAGTAAAGCAGCGTAAGTATTTCCCTCAGTTTTTGAGAACCAAGGTATCAATCCAGTAGGAGATCACGCTCAAGTCCCATGCACCTACACAAACAAATAAGAACCTCGCAACCAATGCGATAAAGGGGTTGGCAAGCCCTTCTCGGTCACTTATGAGAGTGAGATCTGATAGATATGATAAGATAATATTTTTGGTATTTTTATGATAAAGAGAAATAAAGATGCAAAGTAAAATAAAAGGCAAAGGAAATAACTAAGTATTGGAAGATTAATATGATCGAAGATAGACCCAGGGGCCATAGGTTTCACTAGTGGCTTCTCTCAAGAGCATAAGTATTACGGTGGGTAAACGAATTACTGTTGAGCAATTGATAGAATTGAGCATAGTTATGATAATATCTAGGTATGATCATGTATATAGGCATCACGTCCGAGACAAGTAGATCGAAATGATTCTGCATCTACTACTATTACTACACACATCGACCGCTATCTAGCATGCATCTAGAGTATTAAATTCATAAGAACAGAGTGATGCTTTAAGGAAGATGACATGATGTAGAGGGATAAACTCATGAAATATGATATAAACCCCATCTTTTTATCCTCGATGGCAGCAATACAATACGTATCGGTTCCCTTTCTGTCACTGGGATCGAACACCGCAAGATTGAAACCAAAGCTAAGAACTTCTCCCATTGCAAGAAAGATCAATCTAGTAGGCCAAACCAAACTAATAATTCAAAGAGACTTCCAAAGATAAACCAATCATACATAAAAGAATTCAGAGGAGAATGAAATATTGTTCATAGATAATCTGGATCATAAACCCACAATTCATCGGATCTCGACAAACACACCGCAAAAGAAGATTACATCGAATAGATCTCCAAGAAAATCGAGGAGCACTTTGTATTGAGATCCAAAGAGAGAGAAGAAGCCATCTAGCTAATAACTATGGACCCATAGGTCTGAAGTAAACTACTCACACATCACCAGAGAGGCCATGGAGTTGATGTAGAGGCCCTCCGTGATCAATGCCGCCTTCGGTGGAGCTCCGGAAAAGGCCCCGAGATGGGATCTCTCGAGTACAGAAGGTTGCGGCGGTGGAATCAGGTTTTCCTGGTGCTCCTGGATGTTTGGGGGGTACGTGGATATATATATAGGAGGAAGAAGTACGTCGGTGGAGCAACAGAGGGCCCACGAGGGTGGAGGGCGCGCCTAGAGGGGTAGGCGCACCCCCCCTGCCTCGTGACTTCCTCCCTTGTTTCTTGACAGCCACTCCAAGTCTCCTAGATCATGTTTGTTGAGAAAATCACGTTCCCGAAGGTCTCATTCCGTTTGGACGCCGTTTGATATTCCTTTTCTTCGAAACCCTAAAATAGGCAAAAAACAGCAATTTGGGCTGGGCCTCCGGTTAGTAGGTTAGTCCCAAAAATGATATAAAAGTGTAAAATAAAGCCCATTAACATCCAAAATAGATAATATAATAGCATGGAGCAATCAAAAATTATAGATATGTTGGAGACGTATCAGCATGTTCTGATGGAGGGGTATATATAGCCTCCACACAAAATCTAACCGTTACACACAATTGACCAAACTCGATGGGACCGAATCAGAAAATTCGGTCAGACCGGTTCAGTTCATAATGTGACCGTTAGGCTTTTCAGTGGGACCGACATGATCTACTCGGTGGGACCGATGTGCTTGGGTTAGGGTAAAACCTCATCTCGGTTTGACCGATTACACAAACTCGATGGGACCAATTTGGGAAGTGAAACTGAGAGTTGGCCAAGCAAACTTGGTGGGACCGATTGCATATCTCGGTGAGACCAAGATTATTGCAATAGGCAACAGAGAGTTTGCAAGCCCATCTCAGTGAGACCGAGATTCCACGGGTTTGACCGAATTGATTAGGGTTTGTGGCAATGGCTGTGTCAAGAGAAATCGGTGGCGCCGGATGAAAGATTTCGGTGGGGCCAAGTTTGACTTTTGGTTTGGGACATATGTGGATATGAGAAAGTGGTTGATGGCTTTGGAGGATATCACTAAGCACTTTGAGCAAGAAACCCATTAAGCAACACCTCATCCCCTTTTAATAGTATTGGCTTTCCTATGGACTCAATGTGATCTTGGATCACTAAAGGTAAAATGCAGAGTCTTGAGCTTTTGAGCTTGAGCCAATCCTTTGTCCTTAGCATCTTGAAGGGGTTCCACATCCTCTTGTCCATGCCACTCCATCTGTTGAACTTGTCTGAAATATACTAGGTGAAAACATTAGTCCAACAAGAGATATGTTGACATTAATTACCAAAACCACCCAGGGAGCACTTGTGCTTTCAGCACGACAATGGTTGCAACCTGGCGAGCGGACAACAAAGCTGAAACCAACATTTGTTTTTGCTACAACTAACCAAAGCCAAAGCTTGAACCGTAGTTAGTTTTTGCTTCAACCAATAAGTGAGTTGGAACCACATCTGGTTTTTGCTACAACTCATCGCCTTTTTGCTACAATCGGCGGCTATGTATTTTTGTGGCCAGTGACGACAAATGGATGCAACCGGGAGATCAGGAAGCTGCAACCGTGTTGCGAAAAAGCTATGACCGGTAACAAAAAAAGCTTTGGTGGGCGGACTGACATGATGCATCCAACGGCAGTGAACTTTTGGCCGGCGACGGTAGGAGGCCGCGGCTTCAACCTACAACCAATGAGATGCAACCGGCAGATGTAAATTATACAACCGTACATGTATGAAGCTACATCCACATTAGCCAGAGCTGCAACTCCGTTTGGGGGATGGTGCAAACCGTTGTTTTTTGCTGCAACTGTCATCGTTTTTCCTACAACATTTCAAAGGCATTGACTGGTGCCGTTGTTCGTGAATCCTGTGCAGCGAGCGTAGATGGCCAAGGCGGTGGTGGTGCATCGAGTGTTGCAACCATGGAGCTTTGACGATGTGAGTTGCAACCTGATGGCGACGGGGGTTTGCAACCTGTTGGCGGCAGAGCTTCAACCAGAATTGACCACCTGTCGTCCACCGAATGTCGTTCGCCATGGAAGCTGGAAACCGCTCGAATCGCCTGATTAGGCAGAGTGGGTTGGCTCCTAATCCCCATGGGTGGCCTTTTTAATGAATAGCCCCACAAACTGATGGCTCCTAACCGGATGTTGGAAGCGAGTCATGTAAAATTACAACGCAAGGGGAAATCTTATGTTGGTAGGGCGAGCAGTGGGGTGCCATAGAGACATCGGAAAATTCTGGCTCGCTCGGTGGACCGGCATGAAAATTACTTATACTTCACCCACTGATTATTTTCAATGTGAGTCCCACCACAACTTAATTAAAAATTCAGTTTAATGAAAATTTAAATTCAAAGTAATACAACCAAATGTTAATATAGATTACATGGAGCTCTTAGGAGTTGTTTGGTTACGAAGATTTTGCTAAACTAGTTTCCTCTAAATGTGCTTATGGTTATAACCAAACTAAAACCATGTTTGGTTAGCATACCAGATTTGAGGATAAGCAAAAATTAGTTTTCATAAACCTGGAAAAGTGGGTTTATGGAAAAACGACGATTCAACGTTTTTCTATACACCGATTCAGCGTATCCATATTTTGAAGCCTCGTGCTTGACGAGACTTCCTCGAGACCTCGACGATGCCATCCTCACCTCCACCAACCACCACGGTCAGATTATACACCAGGTCAAACACGCTCATACCATCGCCGTTGGTTGTCGCTCGCCGGCTAAGCTACAACACTCTAGTCAGGCACCATGGGAGTGCAGGCGACAGAGCCGGGAGTCGGTGGCGGAGGGAGCTCACCAGAGAGGGTTTCTCCTGCAATTGAGGGGCTGGGCAGTTAGCTAGGTTGAATAGATGGTGCACATAGGAGGACTTGATGAAAGAGCCGCCGTGGTGTCCGTGGTGGAGGCGTGGAGATACTCGCCGAGGTTGGAGGAGAAGGCCGAGAAAAGGAAAAAATGGGTGCTCAGGATAGTTGATTGGCAGTGGAAGGACGTCCATGGTGAAAGCGTGGACCTACTCGCCGGGGTTGGAAGAGCGGCGACGCTTGTGGCCAAGCAGAGCAGCCATGCACGGCAGGTGCTCGACACGGTGTCTCGAGGACGGGGGCGAGGGGAGAAAGGGGAGCTGCACGGTGGCGCAAGAGTAAAGCAGCAGGCAGGGCAGCGCTGCCGCAGCGGCCATGTCCATCCGTTAGCTTGTTTGGCGCTGGGAGCAACTCCTATTGCGCGGCTGGCCATGTCGTTCATGGCATGTTGTGAGAGAAAAAGGGGCGGGAGCTGGCTTGAGAATTGATTGGATGAGGACGATAGCATGGTCGAAGGGACTTCCAAACAAAGAATTTATTAAACTTGTTTTTACCATTTTCTTATCCAATCAAGATTTTCTATATGCTTATTCCTAACCGAATTGTTAACAAAACTGGTTTTCTAAAAAATCTATTTAAAGCATGTTTTACTAAAACTAGACACTTACAGTTTTTATCCAAACAACCACTTATAATAGATATATGTAACAACTCAGCCTCTGATATAAGCATATTATTTGGATTAATAGTGACTAGTGGTAATAAAATCTCTACGTAATAAGTTTATCATGTGTACTCGAATTTATAGAAATACGATATGCTCGAGATTTGGAGGAGTGAAACGGTTTTTAGTTATAATATCTCTAATATAATTTATATCAAACTTTTATACTTTCGTATAAAACATTTTATTATGTCCAATTCAAAATATATATGCTACATAATTAATGATTATTATCTTTTTAGTTAGTGTAATAGACCAAGTATTGTGTTTTTTGTTATACAATTGTAGTGTGTATCATTACAAAAAGTACATTTGAACTGTGATAAATATAAATTGTATTTTGTAGTAAAATTCACTTGAATAATTGTCAATAGTCACATAAAGTATATAGCATGAATGTTTATGTATATTTTAATATTTTTAAACATCATTGTAGAGACCTGCAAAGCATATGGTGAAACAAATATCTTAATAATGATTTTCTAGTGTAAGATTAGTAGGCATATTTCTATAAAATTCTAGTGTATAAGTTGAGTCGTTTGTATTGTTTTTCATTGTTTTGGTCAAACATGTCCTTAAGTAACCATGAGTTCAATAATAATTGAACACCTGCTCTCTAAATTTTATTCAACTACCACTTATAGAAATCATCAATGAACATAAAAATATCATGGCTTCTGCTACTTATGTATCTACTAGTTAGCGTGCACGTGCAACACACGTCTCAACCAAAGCAGCACATGAAATTCATGTGTATTGAATTATGTAGTGTCGATAATCCTTGCCTCTCTAAAGGTGAAGTTCAATGCAAACCCCATATTTTACCTTCTGAGGATGTATGTGAGGTTGGGGTAGACCAAAAAGAAATCATAATCCAAGAAGAAATTGCAATCATATAGTAAAGATTTCATAATGTCTGATTTATTCTGTGAACTTGGAAGGACTTATAATACATACTAGATGATACTCCGCGCGTTGCTGCGGAAGTATGAGCAAACAATTATGTGTGGAGATGTGGATTTAGTTAAGCAAATGGGAAGAGATAAACCTGACCAAACAGAAATACATGTCTCAATCAAGATAATCATGTGTTATATAGAACCAAACTCAATGAATAATTCTTGGAAAAAACATTAGTCCCTAATGGGCGAAAAAGAATACAATTATTTAGATTGCAAGAACATGATTATTGTGTCTGTATGTAAGGCTGGATGTTTGGTGAAAATAGGTAAGCAAGCTTGTAATTTGAGGTCGCCCTGGCCTCACCTCCGAAAGGTAGCAAGATAAATAAAAGGGACAATTGCATTTTTACCCCTAGTTGGTTCCTACACACGGGTTTTGCCCTTACTTTTCGAGCTTGCTCAGTTTTGCCCTTACTTTTTCCATCGAGGTCTGATACGTCTCCAACGTATCTATAATTTTTGATTGCTCCATACTATTATATTATCTGTTTTGGATGTTAATGAGCTTTATTTTACACTTCTATATCATTTTTGGGACTAACCTATTAACCGGAGGCCCAGCCCAAATTGGTGTTTTTTGCCTATTTCAGTGTTTCACAGAAAAGGAATATCAAATGAAGTCCAAACGGAATGAAACCTTCGGAAACGTGATTTTCTCAACAAACGTGATCCAGGAGACTTGGAGTGGGCGTCAAGAAACAATCAAGGAGGCCACGAGGCAGGGGGCGCGCCTACCCCCCTGGGCGCGCCCTCCACCATCGTGGGGCCCTTGTTGCTCCTCCGATCTACTTCTTCCTCCTATATAAGTCCACGTACCCCGCAAACATCCAGGAGCACCACAAAAACCTAATTCCACTGCTGCAACCTTCTGTACCTGAGAGATCCCATCTTGGGGCCTTTTTCGGAGCTCTGCTGGAGGGGGCATTGATCACAGAGGGCCTCTACATCAACTCCATGGCCTCTCTGGTGATGTGTGAGTAGTTTACTTCAGACCTTCAGGTCCATAGCTAGTAGCTAGATGGCTTCTTCTCTCTCTTTGGATCTCAATACAAAGTTCTCCTCGATTCTCTTGGAGATCTATTCAATGTAATCTTCTTTTGTGGTGTGTTTGTCGAGATCCGATGAATTGTGGGTTTATGATCCAGATTATCTATGAACAATATTTGATTCTTCTCTGAAAATTCTTTTATGTATGATTTGTTTATCTTTGCAAGTCTCTTCGAATTATCAATTTGGTTTGGCCTACTAGATTTATCTTTCTTGCAATGGGAGAAGTGCTTAGCTTTGGGTTCAATCTTGCAGTGCCTGATCCCAATGACAGTAGGGGAAACGACATGTATTGTATTGTTGCCATCGAGGATAAAAATATGAGGTTTATATCATATTGCATGAGTTTATCCCTCTACATCATGTCATCTTGCTTAAGGCGTTACTCTGTTCTTATGAACTTAATACTCTAGATGCATGCTGGATAGCGGTTGATGTGTGGAGTAATAGTAGTAGATGCAGAATTGTTTCGGTCTACTTGTCATGGACGTGATGCCTATATACATGATCATGCCTGGATATTCTCATAATTATTCGCTTTTCTATCAATTGCTCGACAGTAATTTGTTTACCCACCGTAATACTTATGCTCTCTTGAGAGAAGCCACTAGTGAAACCTATGGCCCCTAGGTCTATTTTCCATCACACAAGTTTCCAGTCTATTTTATTTTGCAATATTTACTTTCAATCTATATCATAAAAATACCAGAAGTATTTATCTTATTATTATTATCTCTATCAGATATCACTCTTGCAAGTGGCCGTGAAGGGATTGACAACCCCTTTATCGCGTTGGTCGCGAGGTTCTTATTTGTTTGTGTAGGTACGAGGTGACTCGCGCGTGGTCTCCTACTGGATTGATACCTTGGTTCTCAAAAACTGAGGGAAATACTTACACTGCTTTACTGCATCACCCTTTCCTCTTCAAGGGAAAACCAACGCAGTGCTCAAGAGGTAGCAAGGTCCCTCGAATGCCCTTTGACCGTTTGACCAAAACTTTGAAAATTCATAACTAATTCATATGAACTCAGAAAAATGCAAATAAGATATCAAAATGTTCAGATAAACATTACCTTTATGTGCATATCATTTGCATTCAGGAAAAAAGCACCCTTTAAAATACCTTAGGTAATTCATGTTATTAACATTGTTAAAAATAAAAAGGGTATAAACAATATTTTTTTCATGAATGAAAATTACATGCAATGTAGGTGATGTTTTCTGAAGATCCTGTTATCTTACTTGCATTTTTCTGTGTTCGTATCAACTTGTTATGAAGTTTACAAATAATGGTCAAAGTCGTTAGAACATTCTAATAAGATGATATGAACTCAGAAAAATACAAATAAGATATCTGGATGTTCAGAAAACATCACCTACATTTACCTCAGCGAGACAGGAGGGGCTGGGTGCAGAGCTCGGGTATAAGAGGGAGGGGTGAGCTCACGTTGAAAGGCATCTGTGCGCTTGGGGCAATGACGCAGCTAGTGAGGTAATACCGAGGCGCGTCAATTGCTGGTTGAAAACTATTTCCAAACCCCCTCTTTGGCCCTCCCTTTGTGATGGGCCATTGAGAATTTCTAAAAGGGCTCCCTCTCCTTCGGACGAGGGTAAAGCCCTACAATACTCGAATTCAAATCCTTTTTAGCTACCAATTTTGTTCTTACTCTGGCAGTTCCCTGGCCTGGTGTGTCGACCAGCTTTGATGAGTTTGTGGCTGGCTGGTCTTCTTCTTTCAATGTAACCACAATAGTTCATCTGCTGTTCTAAGGAAAAAGAGTCTTGACACAACTATTCATACTATGCGGAGATTGTGACGGCAAATACTGGAGCACCTTATTAGCACTCTCACAACTGACTGACATATACGTACAATGGTACACTTTTGCAAAGGCATCCTTCTCTTTCTCTAACCTGTCGACTTCAGGTCTTCCTTCTTCAGGGAGTCTGCTGAAACGCTGGCAATCCTGACCTGTTTCAACCAATGAATGCTGCTGTAGGTGCTTGTTACTGAAATCATTCAGCTTTACAATTGCAGTTCATAGTTGTACGTTGTCTGTCAGCATTCAGCTTGATGTTTCAGAAATATGCTTACTGGCTACTGCCTTTGGGTTCTTGTTACTAATGTCATCGAAATAATGCCTTCCGGCTTAATAGTAAGCTATTGATGTGCCAAATTAGTTTTCATTCATACCCGTTCGTAGGCTATTGCGGCTCAAATGAACACTCAATATCTAAAAGTGCAACTTTCTGCCAGCCACCAAACTTGCACTAATTGTCACATCCCTAGTTCTGGTATGACCTAGACCAGCTAGTTAGTTGTGCATCATGTTCAAATTCCATTTAAATTTGAAATGGGAATTGTGAAACCCTCAGAATCATTTATGAAAATGACCCAAGTAAAAGTTGCTCCAAAAAGGTCCAAGAAAATGTTCATGTTGCTCTTTGAAAATATTGGTCAGAGGTAAAATTCAAACCAACATTTTCAGGAGCTCATAAGTATTTATCTTGGGCATTTAGAATTAATGCAGTAATTATTTGCTTTGGATATATAATGTTATATATATATATATATAATATTGTCCAAAAATTATGCCAGTAGTTGAGGAGCTCAGGAATAATACCACTAACCCCTGCAAAAATTGGCATAAGTAAATAAAATGATTTAGTATTTTTACTAAATCAAAACAAATGTCAGAAAAATAGAAAAGAAAAACAAAAGGGAAATACTTACCTGGACCTTACCTGCAGCCTGGCAGCCCGGTGGCCCATCAGGCCGGCCCAGCTGACTGGCGCTGCCAGTCGTCCTCCTCCTCGAGCCAGAAGGACGAGCACGCGCGCGCGCCCGAGAGCGCCACGCCACCAGGGCGTCTGCCTGTGTCCCCAGGCCAGCTCGACACCGCGGCCGACCTCCTTGGTGCTGTCCCGATCGCTCTGACTCCCCCTCACTCTCCCCGTGTCCATCCCCCTCCTCTGATCTCTCTGCGCAGCACCACTGGACGCCACCATCACCGCAGCTCGCCGCTGCCGCGGCCACAGCCATCTCCTCACCCCTCTGTCGTGTCCACCAGCACCGCCGTTGAGCTCCGCCTCCCCAAGCCGAAGGAATCGAGCCCGGATGCCCTGCATCGCCTCCACGCCATCGTCTTCAACCTCGGGTTGACTGAGATCGCCGTCGCCCGTACGTCGCCATCAGGCCGCCCCCGAGCTCACCATCTCCTTCATACGAACCGCCGTGAGCCCCTGCCTCTTTCCCCTCTCCCCCCGTGCTCTTCTCCTCGACATAGTAGCTGCTTCACCGACGACCGAATCGCGCCGGCGACGATGATGATCATGGAGCCCCGAAGATGAAGATCAAAAGGAGCAATATGATATTGGCCATATCATGTCACTATTATTTGATTGCATGTGATGTTTATCATGTTTTTGCATCTTATTTACTTAGAACGACGGTAGTAAATAAGATGATCCCTCATTAAAATTTCAAGAAAGTGTTCCCCCTAACTGTGCACCGTTGTGAAAGTTCGTCGTTTCGAAGCACCACGTGATGATCGGGTGTATAGATTCTTACGTTCGAATACAACGGGTGTTGACGAGCCTAGCATGTACAGACATGGACTCGGAACACAGGCGAAACACTTAGGTTAACTTGACGAGCCTAGCATGTACAGACATGGCCTCGGAACACAAGAGACCGAAAGGTCGAGCATGAGTCGTATGGTAGATACGATCAACATGAAGATGTTCACCGATGTTGACTAGTCTGTCTCACGTGATGATCGGACACGGCCTAGTTGACTCGGATCATGTAATCACTTAGATGACTGGAGGGATGTCTATCTGAGTGGGAGTTCATAAGATGAACTTAATTATCCTGAACATAGTCAAAAGGTCTTCGCAAATTATGTCGTGGCTCACGTTTCTATTCTACTGTTTAGATATGTTCCTAGAGAAAATTTAGTTGAAAGTTGATAGTAGCAATTATGAGGACTAGGTCTGTAAACTGAGGATTGTCCTCATTGCTTCATAGAAGGCTTATGTCCTTAATGCACCGCTCAGTGTGCTGAACCTCGAACGTCGTCTGTGGATGTTGCGAACATCTGACATACACGTTTTGATGACTACATGATAGTTCAGTGCGTAATGCTAAATGGTTTAGAATTGAGGCACCAAAGATGGTTTTTGAAACATCGCAGAACATATGAGATGTTCCAAGGACTGAAATTGGGATTTCAGGCTCGTGCCCACGTCAAGAGGTATAAGACCTCCGATGATTTTCTTAGCCTGCAAACTAAGGGAGAAAAGCTCAATTGTTGAGCTTGTGCTCAGATTGTCTGAGTACAACAATCGCTTGAATCAAGTGGGAGTTGATCTTCCAAATGAAATAGTGGTAGTTCTCCGAAGTCATTACCACCAAGCTGCTAGAGCTTCGTGATGAACTATGATATATCAGGGACATATATGATGATCCTTGAGATATTCGCGATGTTTGACACCACAAAAGTAGAAATCAAGAAGGAGCATCAATTGTTGATGGTTGGTGAAACCACTAGTTTCAAGAAGGGCAAGGGCAAGAAGGGGTACTTCATGAAACGGCAATTCAGCTGCTGCTCTAGTGAAGAAACCCAAGGTTGAACCCAAACCCGAGACTAAGTGCTTCTGTAATAAGGGGAACAGCCACTGGAGCAGAATTACCCTAGATACTTGGTAGATGAGAAGGCTAGCAAGGTCGATAGAAGTATATTGGATATACATTGTGTTGATGTGTACTTTACTAGTACTCCTAGTAGCACCAGGGTATTAGATACCGGTTCGGTTGCTAAGTGTTAGTAACTCGAAATAAAAGCTACGGAATAAACGGAGACTAGATAAAGGTGAGCTTACGATATGTGTTGGAAGTGTTTCCAATGTTGATATGATCAAGCATGGCATGCTCCCTCTACCATCGAGATTGGTGTTTGCATAGAGCATAGACATTATTGGGTTATGTCTATCGCAATACGGTTATTCATTTAAGGAGAATAATGGTTACTCTGTTTATTTGAATAATACCTTCAATGGTCTTACACCTAAAATGAATGGTTTGTTGAATCTCGATCGTAGATGATACACATGTTCATGCCAAAAGATATAAGATAGTAATGATAGTACCACCTACTTGTGGCACTGCCACGTAAGTCATATCGGTATAAAACGCATGAAGAAGCTCCATGTTGATGGATCTTTGGGCTCACTCGTTTTGAAAAGTTTGAGACATGCGAACCATGTCTATTGGTGTATATGCATGGAGAAACTCCATGCAAATGGACCATTTGGACTCACTTGATTTTGAATCACTTGAGACATGCAAATCATACCACATGGGCAAGATGACTGAAAGCCTCGGTTTCAGTAAAATGGAACTAGAAAGCAACTTGTTGGAAGTAATACATTTTGATGTGTGCAGTCCATTGAGTGCTGAGGCATGTAGTGGATATCGTTATGTTCTTACTTCACAGATGATTTGAGTAGATGTTGAGTATATTTACTTGATGAATCACGAGTCTGAATTATTGAAAGGTTCAAGTAATTTCAGGGTGAAGTTGAAAGATCATCGTGACAAGAGGATAAAATATCTATGATATGATCATAGAGATGAATATCTGAATTACGAGTTTGGCACAGAATTAAGACATTGTGGAAATTGTTTCACAACTAATACAGCCTGGAACACCATAGTGTGATGGTGTGTCCGAACATCATAACTGCACCCTATTGGATATGATGCATACCATGATGTCTCTTATCGAATTACCACGATAGTTTATGGGTTAGGCATTAGAGACAACCACATTCACTTTAAATAGGGCACCACGTAATTCCGGACACCGTATGAACTATGGTTTAGAGAAACCTAAGCTGTCATTTCTTACAAGTTTGGGGCTGCGACGCTTATGTGGAAAAGTTTCAGGCTGATAAGCTCGAACCCAAAGCAGATAAATGCATCTTCATAGGACACCCAAAACAGTTGGGTATACCTCCTGTCTCAGATCCGAAAGCAATAAGGGATTGTTTCTGGAATCGGGTCCTTTCTCGAGGAAAAGTTTCTCTCGAAAGAATTGAGTGGGAGGATGGTGGAGACTTGATGAGGTTATTAAACCGTCTCTTCAACTAGTGTGTGGCAGGGCACAGGAAGTTGTTCCTGTGGCACCTACACCAATTGAAGTGGAAGCTTATGATAGTGATCATGAAACTTCAGATCAAGTCACTCCCAAACCTCGTAGGACGGATGTTGAGTGCAGATGGATTTTAGAAGGAAGACGGACAATGATGGTAAATTTCACCATTAAGAAAGCTCGACTTGTCGTTAAGATGTTTTCCGACAAGTTCAAGGAGTTGACTACGATGAGACTTTCTCACTCGTAGCAATGCTAAGAGTCTGTTGGAATTATATTAGCGATTACTGCATTATTTATGAAATCTTGCAGATAGGATGTGAAAACATTGTTTCCTTGATGTTTTTTTTTTGAGGAAAGGTTGTATGTGATACAAACCGGAAGGTTTTGTTAATCTTGAAAGATGCTAATAAGTATGCAAAGCTCCAGCAATCCTTCTAAGGACTGGAGTAAGCATCTCAGAGTTGAAATGTATGCTTTGATAAGATGATCAAAGTTTTGGGTGTATAAAAAGTTTATGAGAAACTTGTATTTCCAAAGAAGTGAGTGGGAGCACTATAGAATTTCTGATGAATATATGTTGTTGACATATTGTTGATCAAAAATGACGTAGAATTTCTGGAAAGCATATAGGGTTATTTGGAAAGTGTTTTTCAATGGAAAGCCTGGATTAAGCTACTTGAACATTGAGCATCAAGATCTATAAGGATAGATCAAAACCCTTAATGGTACTTTCAAATGAGCACATACCTTGACATGATCTTGAAGGTGTTCAAGATGGACCAGTCAAAGAAGGAGTTCTTGCCTGAGTTGTAAGGTATGAAGTTAAGACTTAAAGCTCGACCACGGCAGAAGAAAGAGAAAGGACGAATGTCGTCCCCTATGCTTTTGTCATAGGCTCTATACGGTATGCCATGCTGAGTACCGCACCTGATGTGTGCCTTGCCACATATCTGGCAAGAGGGTACAAAGGTAATCTAGGAGTAGATCACAAGATAGCGGTCTAAATTATCCTTAGAGGAATAAGGATATGTTTCTCGGTTATGGAGGTGATAAAGAGTTCGACGTAAAGAGTTACGTCGATGCAAGCTTAACACCTATCCGGATAGCTCTGAGTAGAGATACCGGATACGTATAATGGAGCAACAATTTAGAATAGCTCCAAGTAGAACAGTTATTTGAAATGGCTCCAAATATAGCGTAGTAGCTGCATCTACAAGATGACATAGAGATTTGCGAAGTACATACGGATCTGAAAGATTCAGACCCGTTGACTATAACATCTCTCACAAGCATAACATGTTCAAACCCAGAACTCATCGAGTGTTAATCACATGGTAATGTGAACTAGATTATTGACTCTAGTAAACTCTTTGGGTGTTAGTCACATGGGGATGTGACCTTGAGTGTTAATCACATATCGATGTGAACTGGATTATTGACTCTAGTGCAAGTGGGAGACTGTTGTAAATATGCCCTAGAGGCAATAATAAATTAGTTATTATTATATTTCCTTGTTCATGATAATCGTTTATTATCCATGCTAGAATTGTATTGATAGGAAACTCAGATACATGTGTGGATACATAGACAACACCATGTCCCTAGTAAGCCTCTAGTTGACTAGCTCATTGATCAGTAGATGGTTACGGTTTCCTGACCATGGACATTGGATGTCGTTGATAACGGGATCACATCATTAGGAGAATGATGTGATGGACAGGACCCAATCCTAAGCCTAGCACAAAGATCATGTAGTACGTATGCTAAAGCTTTTCTAATGTCAAGTATCATTTCCTTAGACCATGAGATTGTGCAACTCCCGGATACCGTAGGAATACTTTGGGTGTGCCAAACGTCACAACGTAACTGGGTGGCTATAAAGGTACACTACAGGTATCTCCGAAAGTGTCTGTTGGGTTGGCACGAATCGAGACTGGGATTTGTCACTCCGTGTGACAGAGAGGTATCTCTGGGCCCACTCGGTAGGACATCATCATAATGTGCACAATGTGACCAAGGAGTTGATCACGGGATGATGTGTTACGGAACGAGTAAAAGAGACTTGCCAGTAACAAGATTGAACAAGGTATCGGGATACCGACGATCGAATCTCGGGCAAGTACAATACCGCTAGACAAAGGGAATTGTATACGGGATTGATTAAGTCCTTGACATCGTGGTTCATCCGATAAGATCATCGTGGAACATGTGGGAGACAACATGGGTATCCAGATCCTGCTGTTGGTTATTGACCGGAGAGTCATCTCGGTCATGTCTGCATGTCTCCCGAACCCGTAGGGTCTACACACTTAAGGTTCGGTGACGCTAGGGTTATAGAGATATTAGTATGCGGTAACCCGAAAGTTGTTCGGAGTCCCGGATGAGATCCCGGATGTCACGAGGAGTTCCGGAATGGTCCGGAGGTAAAGATTTATATATGGGAAGTCTTGTTTTGGTCGCCGGAAAAGTTTCGCGCATTGTCGGTATTGTACCGGGAGTGCCGAAAGGGGTCCGGGGGTCCACCAAGGGGGTCCACCTGCCCCGGGGGGCCACATGGGCTGTAGGGGTGTGCGCCTTGGCCTATATGGGCCAAGGGCACCATCCCCAAGAGGCCCATGCGCCAAGAGATAAGGGAAAGAAAGAGTCCTAAAGGGGGAAGGCACCTCCTAGGTGCCTTGGGGAGGATGGACTCCTCCCTGGCCGCACCCTTCCTTGGAGGAAGGGCCAAGGCTGTGCCCCCCCCCCCCTATCCCTTGGCCCTATATATAGTGGGGGGAAGGGAGGGCAGCCACATCTAAGCCCTGGCGCCTCCCTCTCCCTCCCATGACACATCTCCCTCCTCCCGCAGCGCTTGGCGAAGCCCTGTTAGAATCCCGCTACTTCCACCACCACGCCGTCGTGCTGCTGGATCTCCATCAACCTCTCCTTCCCACTTGCTGGATCAAGAAGGAGGAGACGTCGCTGCTCCATACGTGTGTTGAATGCGGAGGTGCCCTCCGTTCGGCGCTAGGATCATCGGTGATTTGGATCACGACGAGTACGACTCCATCAACCCCGTTCTCTTGAACGCTTCCGCGCGCGATCTACAAGGGTATGTAGATCCACTCCTCCCTCGTTGCTAGATGACTCCATAGATAGATCTTGGTGACACGTAGGAAAATTTTGAATTTATGCTACGTTCCCCAACATAAACCGCCTGTTAACTAACCGAGTCACTGACGTGTGGACCCCACACGTCAAGTTTGACTTGGTCAACGCCTTTGACCTGCTGACGCAATGCTGCTGTCATGCTGACGCAATATATCATTTTCTGGTATTAAAATAAATTAGGAAATTCCATAAAATTCATAGAAATTCAACTGTAGCTCAGATTGAAATAATTTATCTATGAAAAATTATCAGAAAAATTCAATCTATCCATCTATACCAGTTTCATGCATGTCAAACCAACTTATACCTACTGTATAAGTGAAACACTAAAATGGCTTATATAAAGAGCTTATTTTAGAGATGCATTTGAATCTTTGGTTCAAATGGATTTCATCCAAATAAAAGCCAGTTGCATTAGCTCAATCAGCATCACATATTCATGCCATGATCATGCATCATATTGTTGCATATGCTTGTCTTTGATTATCGACACCGTTCCTTCTCGATAGGTCTTGCTCCGGAGACCGATCCAGAGTACCTGTCAGAGGAGCAGTGCCCCCCTGTTGATCTACCAGGCAAGCAAACCCCCTTGTTCATTCCGATACAATCCTACTCTCTCGCTCCTGCTCTCATTTATTGCATTAGGACAACAACGATTCAACTGCTACTTTATGCTGCGGTAGTTGAACCCATTCCTCTGCATGACCTGTCATTGCCACAGTAAATAGTTAAAACCCACTAGCATGTGTAGGAGTTGATTGAGCCATGTTGTGTTCTTACCATGCCATGCCTGCTATTGCTTAGAGTTGTGTCAGGTCTGATTCATCGGGAATGAATTGGAGTGGTACGATATGTTCTGGTGCTGAGAGTTAAGCGTGTGAACACGATTTGGTAAAGGTAGCGGTGAGAGGCCATGTAGGAGTACATGGTGGGTTGTCTCACTGGAACCGTCCTTAAGCACTGAGTTCCGTGTATGTTGTCCAATGACTAGCTACTACCACACATTGGAATGCTTAAGTGCCCCTCTCGACTTATTAACCAACTTGATCTCTGTCCAGGAGTCGCAAATAGTTTCTAGTGTTTGTAGGTAGTGTTAGTAGTCTACCAAGTGGCACCTGACCAGGTGGGCTTGGGACAAACTAGGCACAAGTGGCATGGTGTACCAAGCGTAGATCCATCCGGCAAGGTGGGCTTGGGAACCCTGCATATATCGTTTGGGGCCATGAGCGACACCCCGGCCGAATCTCCTTGCGGATGGAACCCGAATAGGCGATAAACCTGGACTAGAGTCTTGTGTGGTTAGTCAGGTCGTGGCCGACACCCTCGCCAGGCTTCCGCTTGAAGGTTGCCGAGATACATGACGTGTACATGGTGATAAGTGGTGAGAGCATGTGTGAAGAAGTACACCCCTGCAGGGTTATCATGATCTATTCGAATCGCCGTGTCCTCGGTTATGGACTTCTTGGATGCTTATGTGGTACATAGACAACTTAAAGTGGATACTCTAAAATGCTCAATACAAGTGTGAGTGCTATGGATGGCCTTCTCGTAAGAAGACGAGGATGAATCCATAGTGGTGTATTGATGTGGTGATTAGTGGACTCGTGTGCGCTGCCTCAGCTCAAAGAAGTTTCTCGTTGTCGTAGAACAGGATAGCCACTGAGTCAAAGCTGGCTTGCTGCAACTAAACCCCACATTACCTTCTTGATACAAATGCATGTATGATAGGATCTGATGTAAGTCTTGCTGAGTACCTTTGTACTCACGTTTGCTTTATTTATGTTTTGCAGGTGAGACATCTGTCTCACTAGTAGTACCGCTTGGACTTCGACGAGTAGCTTGCACCTCAGCTACGATCTTGTGCCCTTGGGAGGGACTTGTAGATAGTCAGGCCTCTTAGCCTCTTCTTTTGTAGTTGTTTGTACCCAGACATGTAATGCTTCCATTGCTTGTATGCTCTGAATGATGGGTCATGTGACCCCTTTTTGTATTTTATGATATGTGGCTCTTCTGAGCCTTTATCTATATGAGTTTGCGTTATGTTGTGATGCCATGTTGTACAGCACATACTTGCATGTTATGCGTACGTGTGACGTGTATTGCTATGTGTGGGATCCGACAATCTAGTTGTTTATCCTTGGCAGTCTCTCTTATGGGGAAATGTAGTCTAGTGCTTCCTTGAGCCATAGTAGTCCGCTACAGCCCGGTTCACCGGAGTCCTGCTAGCCCAGCACTACTGCTCAGGACACTTGATTGGCTGGCATGTGCTTCACTTTGTTCCTGTGTCTGTCCCTTCGGGGAAATGTCACGCGGTGACATCCAGAGTCCTGCCTAGCCTGCTACAGCCCGGGTTCCCCAGAGTCCTGTTAGCCCAGTGCTACAGCCCGGATTCACACACTGCTGACCGACATGCTCGATGTGAATCATGTATGCCTGTCCCCATGGGTTAGTGCCGCTTTGGGTTCACGACTAGCCATGTCGGCCCGGGTTCTCTGTCATATGGATGTTAGCGACACAATCATATATGTGAGCCAAAAGGCGCAAACGGTCCCGGGCCAGGGTAAGGCGACACCCGTGGGAATACCGTGCGTGAGGCCGCAAAGTGATATGAGGTGTTACTGGCTAGATCGATGTGACTTGGAATCGGGCTCCCGACAGCTTTGGTATCAAAGCCTGACTGCCTGTAGGATTTCCAAGCCAACCTGGTCGAAGTTGAGTCTAGAAATTCTTTAGCTATATAGGGGAATTGATTGTGGAAGGGAACGTAAGGCTCTTTTTACTCCTTATACCTCATGCCCTTCTGATCTGAGTCATCCTATCTTTCCTACGGGGTTAAGGAACTAGGCTTCCCCTTCCGTCTATCAGGATCACGTGTTACTACTCCGTAGTCTCTTAGGATTGGTTGATCAGAGTCTTATCCCAGTTCAAGTACTTCCGGTGTAGTCTGTTTAGTAATATCTCAGAACCTTAAGTGATGATGTTGAGTATGGTGCTACCCCATCATTTGCAGGATGTCTCATTTTGAGCATTTTACTGTCGTTATGCTGCCGGAATTGTCCTAGGAGTTCAAGAGATAGTATTTTCCTTGTACTATATTCTACACCCTTATGATGACGCTGAATCCATCCTTGTTTTCCTTGGTTTCGTTCTTCAGGATGTTGCCGGTTAATCGAAGTTCTGTTGATCGTAGCCGGAACCACGGAGATGGTAGGGATGAGGTTCCTCCCGATCAGTCTTCGTTGGCAAAGTTCATGTTAGAAGTTGAGATGAACAAGCGTGAGACCAACCGCTTGTTAGCACGTATCGAGGAGAACACCGCACCCCAGTGCAAGGAGTCAGCGACCATCTATGATTTCATTGGTCTGAAACCACCTACCTTCCATCATTCCATCGAACCACTCGATGCAGATGACTGGCTTCGTAGCATCACTCACAAGCTGCGTTCTGCGAACGTAGCTGAAAGTGACAAGGTCACCTATGCTACATATCACCTGGAAGGTCCTGCTAGTCTTTGGTGGCAGAACTATGAGGCTATGCTTCCAGCTGGCCAGATAACCACCTGGAGAGATTTCACTGAGGCTTTTCACGAGCATCACATTCAGGCTCTCATTGACTGCAAGAGAGATGAGTTCTGTAGTTTCACTCAGAGTAGGATGGCTGTTGATGCTTACAGTAGGAAATTTGAGAACCTTGCCTGCTATGCTACAGAAGAGGTGTCCACAGACGCCAAGAAGCAGGCTAGGTTCCGGAAGGGTCTCAACCCCAAGTTGCGTCGTGATCTACACTTGCATCCTTGCAATACATTCCAGGCTCTTATGAACAAGGGCATTAATGCAGAGACAACTCAACTCCCTTACGAGGAGTCTCGTAAGAACACCCGTGATTTGGGTTCTTCCTCCGGTTCTAGTTCTCAGAAGCGCCGGATTTGGATTCCGAACTCCGCTCTTCCACCCGGTTATACAACAAGGCCTTCTTGTGTGGCACCTCACCCAGTTCAACCGTATGCTACACCCATGCCTATTGGTAGACCACTTGTCAATGCGGGTCCATGTCATACCTCCAAGATTTGTTACAAGTGCGGAGAGCCAGGCCACATTGCCCGTATTTGCACTCAGACCCGTGTTGCTCCACCCCAGCCCGAGAAGTCTGTTGGCAGTGGTAGTAAGCCATCACGCAAGATGATCAGTGCCAAGTCAGCTCCCACTGAACTTGGACGTGTACATCACGTCTCAGCTAAAGACGCTCATGATGATCCAGATGTCGTTCTTGGCACACTCCTTGTCAACTGTCATCCAGATTCGGTTCTATTCAATACTGGAGCATCTCACTCCTTCATTTCCGAAAGTTATGCCCGCTTGCACGACATGTCATTTTGTGATATGCCCTCCCCACTACTCATTCAAACTCCTGGATCCAAGTGGCAAACTTCTAGGATAAGTTATGGCAATGAAATACATGTTGACAGACTTGTATTCCTAGCTTCCTTGATATCCCTTAAGTCTTCAGATATTAACATCATCTTGGGTATGGACTGGATGAAAGCTCACTATGCCAAGATTGATTGTTACACCAGGTCTGTTCAGCTCACACACCCCTCTGGCAAGATAGTCACTGTCTCCACCAAAATTGCAAAGCGTCAACTCTATTCTCTAAATGCAAGCCCTCTTCCTGACCTTGAAGATATCCCGGTAGTCCACGACTTTCCGGATGTCTTTCCAGAGGAACTGCCAGGTATTCCACCTGACAGAGATGTAGAGTTTGTTATAGATCTTATCCCCGAAACCGCCCCAATTTCTAGGAGACCTTACAAGATGGCACCCTTAGAGCTAGCCGAGCTTAAGAAACAGCTTGATGAGTCCTTGCAAAAGGGTTTCATCCGTCCTAGTCCTTCTCCCTAGGCTTGCCCCGTCCTCTTTGTCAAGAAGAAGGATGGTACGGACCGGATGGTTGTAAATTATCGCCCCGTTAATTTGGTCATGATAAAGAACAAGTATCCGCTCCCCAGGATCAACGATCTGTATGATCAGCTCGTTGGATCCTCAGTCTTGTCCAAGATGGATTTGAGGTTAGGCTACCACCAAATCAAGATCAGAAACGGGGACATTCCTAAAACGGCTTTTGTCACTCGTTATGGCCAGTACGAGTACACTGTCATGTCCTTTGGTCTAACCAACGCTCCAGCTACGTTCTCCCGCTTGATGAACTTGATCTTCATGGAGTACTTAGATAAGTTCGTCGTGGTTTACCTCGATGATATCCTTATTTACTCGAAGAACGAGGAAGAGCATGCCGAACATCTTAGACTTGTGTTAGAAAAACTCAGAGAACACCGCCTTTATGCCAAGTTCTCCAAGTGTGAATTTTGGTTGCCAGAAGTGACCTACCTAGGACACGTAATCTCTGGTAAGGGCATTGCTGTCAATCCCGAGAGAGTTCAGGCCGTTCTTGATTGGACTCCTCCTGAAACAGTTAAACAAGTTAGGAGTTTCCTTGGTCTAGCCAGTTATTGTCGCCGCTTTGTTGAGAACTTCTCCAAAGTGGCCAAACCTCTGACGGAACTTCTCAAGAAAGATAAAAAGTTTGAGTGGTCCCCACAGTGTGAGTACAGTTTTCAGGAACTGAAAAGACGCCTGACTTCTGCTCCCGTACTTGTGCCACCGGATTTCACTAAAGACTTTGTTATCTACTGCGACGCCTCATGACAGGGACTAGGTTGCATCCTTATGCAAGATCGCCATGTGATTGCCTATGCATCTCGACAGTTGCATCCACATGAGGAGAATTATCCTACACATGATCTAGAGCTTGCAGCCGTAGTCTATGCACTTAAGACCTGGCGACATTACCTCCTTGGTAAACGTTGCGAGATTTACACCGATCACCAGAGTCTTAAGTATATCTTCACCCAACCAGATTTGAACCTTAGGCAAAGACGTTGGTTGGAGTTGATCTCAGATTATGACTTAGGAATTACCTACACCCCAGGCAAGGGGAATGTCATGGCTGATGCGCTAAGTCGTAAGTCCTATTGCAACAATCTCATGTTGCAGCAGGGCCAGCCACTTCTCCATGGGGAATTATGTAAGCTTAACCTTCACATTGCTCCTCATGGATTCCTTTCTACCTTGGTGGCGAAACCTACCCTTGAGGATCAGATCATTACTTATCAGAAGTTTGCTAGGGGTGTTATCCGCATCAAGAGAACCATTAAGAAGGGAGTTGGTGGATGTTTCTCTATGGATGATTGAGGTTTTGTTTTCTTTGAGAATCGCTTGGTGTGTCACACCCTAGTTAGTTCAAGCATTAGAGTGTGCATCATGTTTAAATTCCTCTTAAATTTGAAATGGGGAAGACAGAACCCCCAGCACCCCCTGGAAACAACTAGGGTTTACTAAAATTATTTTCAATGAACCTGAAATGCCCTTCTAAAAAGTTCACTCTCTTTGTCTTGGGTTAGAACCTCTGGCAAAATTGGTGCACAATTTTCTAGGTCAACAGAAGGTCATTGAATTAAATCATAAGTATTTGATTTTGGGCATTTAAATGCTATAAAATAATTTCAATGCTCAAATAATTCTGGAAATAAGTGTGGGCTGTTGGAAATATTCTGAGCAGAGCCCACAATTATTTTCAGGATTTTTGGAAACGTTTCAGTATTTTTAATAAAGCCCAATGGTTGCAGAAAAAATAGAAAAAGAAAACAAATCAGAAAAGAGAGAGAGAGAGAAACCTACATGGGCCTCACCTGTGCTGGCCCAGCCCACCTGGCCTGTGCCAGTCATCACCCACCTCTGCCAGTAGGCAGAGGCGTGTCACTGGCGTGTGCTCCCGCGGCCACCTCCTGCTTCCACCTCCTGCTGCCTCCTCGTCCCCATCCGAGCGCCACGGAGACGCCCAGCACCTCCCTGCACTCCTCCCCTCTCCCCCCCCCTCGTCTCCCTCACCCTCTCCCGCGATGGCCGAGCGCGATCCTCGCCGCCGTTCGCCGTAGTTGTCACCAGAGCCACCCTCTCGCTTCTCCGACAAGCCCATTAACTTCGCGATGCCGTCCTCGACCTCCTCGTCGACTCACGCGACGCCGGACGCCTCCAAGCACCTCCCCGATGCCTTCTTCTTCCTCGGTCCGCCGAGATCACCGGCAATGCCCCGACGACGTCCGACCTCCCCCGAGCCCGCTGAGACGCGTTCTGCAACCGCCGTGAGCTCCTCCACCGAACCCCCCTCTTCTCTGCTTCGTTTGCTCACCGTAGACGCCGCCCCCTTGCTCACCGTAGCACGCCGCCGCGCGAGCTCGACGCCGGCGTCACTCCGGTGACCATTTGGTCAGGCGCGGGTGCCGAATGCACTCACCGCACCTTGTAGCGCCTCGCTAGAGCGTCTGTTTCCCCGCTAGCTCGCTGCAGCAGCAAAACCACCAACGGCCGAGCTCCGGCCGCCGCCACGAGCTCGATTCCAGCGAGCTCGCTCCACCCCAGCTCCTTCCACTTGCCCCACTAGATGCGCGCGAGCCCCAGCTACGCGTAGGACCAAACCGCGGTCGATTTGGTCGCCTGTGGGCGATTTCCGAAGCTCTCCACCGTCTCGGCCTCGCTGGCGACTCAACGCCGGCGGGATTGACCGTGCTGACCAGGGGTTTGACCCCAGTTTGACTCCGCCTGAGACACTGATATGTGGGGCCGGCTCCTAACCAAATTAGATTAGTTTTAGTTAGAGTTAATCACTCTGTTAGAGGTTAATGACCTCGTTAACTAACTCTCTCTCACTGACATGTGAGCCCAGGCCCCACTGACAGTTAATTAGAGTTAATTTAACACTGTTAACTAGTTGAGTCACTGACAGAGAGGGCCCACCAGTCAGGTTTGACCTGGGCTGGCGCCTTTGACCCGCTGACGTCACAGTGACGTAGTGCTGACGCATTAATTCAATTGCTGGATTTATTCTTTAATAGGAAATTCCAGAAAATAGTCAAAACTTCTAAAAATCATAGAAAATCAACCATAGCTCCAAATGCAAAGATTTATATATGAAAAATGATCAGAAAAATTCAATCTATCCATCTATAATGGTTTCATGCATGACAAAACAAGTTAACCTTGCTGTTTAAGCAGAATAGGGTAATGCACTAATAAGGCCATGTTTAATGAGCTAATATTTGAATCTTTGATTCAAATGAGTTCATCCCCTTCTGTTTTAGCTTGCATTAGGCCAAGACACCTTCATCTTGCCATGTCATAGCATGCATCATATTGTTGCATATCGCCATGTGTTGATTATGTTTCGATGTGTCTTTCGTGGTAGGTTCTGCCTCCGAGGATAACCCCGAGTATCCGTCTGAAGGGCAGTACCCTACTACCTCTACAACAGGCAAGCAACCCATTGATCATTTCGATACAACCCATGTTCTCGCTTCTGCTCTTGTTTACTGCATTAAGACAACGCGATTCAAACTGCTGTGTGCTACGGTAGTTGAACCCTTATCCTCTGCATGACCTATCATTGCCACAGTAACTAGATAAAACCCACTAGCATGTGTAGGAGTTGATTGAGCCATGTATGTGATTCCTACCTTGCTATGCCTGCTATGCTTAGAGTTGTGTCAGGTCTGGTTCATCTGGGTGATGAGCTAGAGTGATATGATTATGTCGGTAATGTGAGGGATATGTTGAACATGTTTTGGTAAAGGTATCGATGAGAGGCCATGTAGGAGTACATGGTGGGTTGTTTCATTGAGACCGTCCATAAGAACTGAGATCTGTATGCATGATTTAAGATTCAGTTACTACCACACATTAGGCCCTGAAATACGACCCCGCTCGACTTACTGACCCATCTCGTCCTCTGTCCAGGAGTTGCAACTAGTTTCTGGTGTTTGTAGGTTATGTGTTGGTCGCCGTGCGTAGCGCTGACCCTAGGGTTGGGCTATGATGCGGTAGATACACCGGGGCACGGTGTACCGAGTCGCCCGTTTGGTGTCTCGGGAACCCTGCACACATCGTTTGGGGCCGTTGGGGACACCCCGGCCGGATTTCCTTGCGGATGGAACCTAAATAGGTGATAAACCTGGACTAGAGACTTGTGAGGTTAGTCAGGTCGTGGTCTACACCCACGTCGGTTTTCGCTTGAAGTCTGCCGAGCACATGTCGTGTGCAGACGCTAAGTGGTGGAAACATGTGTGACAAAGTACACCCCTGCAGGGTATAAAACTATTCGAATAGCCGCATCCGCGGTAAAGGACTAATTGGTTGCCTATACAGTTCATAGACAAGTTAATGGATACTACTAAAAGACTCAAGATAAGTGTGAGTACCGAGGATGGCCCTCTCGTAGGATGACGAGGGAGGATGCCCGGTGGAGTATTGTGTTGGTGAGTAGTGGACTCGTGTGCGAAAACTATTTTACTAGTGGAGTTCCGTAGGATAGCTTAGCCAAGAGTCAAAGCTGGCTTGCTGCAATAACCCCACCACCTTCTTGAGAATGAGCATGTATAGTAGGTTCTGATGTAAGACTTGCTGAGTACCTTGTACTCATGTTTGCTTATTTATTGTTTTCAGACAACAACACCGCCCCCTCCGATGGGTTTTATGTAGACCTTGATGTCGACGAGTGACTAGCCACCCAGGTGGTGATCCTGGCCATGGAGGGCCCTATGTAGATAGACAGGCTTCGAGAAGCCTTCTTTCTTTCTAGTGTCTGTACTCAGACTAGCTGCTTCCGTTTGTGCTTGTATGATTGTATAACTTGAGTGTCGGGTCATGTGACCCCTATCTGTATGAACATGTTATGTATGGCTCTCTGGAGCCTTTAAATAAAGTACTTGAGTTGTAGAGTTTTGTTGTGATGCCATGTTGTATGTACTCATATCGGGCATATTGTGTGTATGATTGAAATGCTTGGTATGAGTGGGATCCGACAATCTAGTTGTTTATCCTTGGCAGCCTTTCTTATGTTGAAATGTAGTCTAGTGTTCCTCGAGCCATAGTAGTCCGCTACAGCCCAGTTCACCGGAGTCCTGCTAGCCCAGCACTACTGCTCAGGACACTTGACTGGCCGGCATGTGATTCACGTCGTTCCTATGTCTGTCCCTTCGGGGAAATGTCACGCGGTGACATCCGGAGTCCTGCCTAGCCTGCTACAGCCCGGAATCACTCGCTGATGACCGACATGCTCGATGTGATTCATGTATGCCTATCTCCATAGGTATGTGCCGCTTTGGGTTCACCACTAGCCATGTCGGCCCGGGTTCTCTGTCATATGGATGCTAGCGACACTATCATATACGTGAGCCAAAAGGCGTCCCGGGCCATGGTAAGGCGACACCCGTGGGATACCGTGCGTGAGGCCGCAAAGTGATATGAGGTGTTACCGGCTAGATCGATGTGACTTGGAATCGGGGTCCTGACAGCGTTGGCATCAGAGCCGGGCTGCCTGTAGGTTCGTTGAGCCAAACTGGTCAATGTCGAGTCTAGAAATGCTTTAGTTATATGTAGGGGAATTGATTGTGGGAGGGAATGTAAGGCTCTTTTACTCCTTTACCTTATGCCCTCTGATCTGAGTCATTCTCTTCTCATTCAACGTGGGTTAAGGACTAGGCTCTCTTCTTCTGTCAGGTTCACGTGTTACTAATCCATAGTAGCTTATAGGATTGTTGTTACAAGCCTCAGTACAGTTTCTACTACTTTTAGTATGTTGCTAATTGAATCAGAACCTTGATATGATGTTGTTGAGTGGTATTGCAAACTGTTGTGGATGTCTCAAATCTTTTTCTGAGCATTTACAGCTGTTATGTTGTCCAATTTTCCCTAGAAATCCTAATGTCTTTGCATTGTGGTTGTGCTTTCAGATGGCCAACCGTGCTCAAAACCAAGTGGTGTTGGGTTTCATAGTAATTTCAAAAAATTTCCTATGCACACGCAAGATCATGGTGATGCATAGCAACAAGAGGGGAGAGTGCTGTCTACGTACCCACGCAGACCGACTGCGGAAGCGTTGACACAACGTAGAGGAAGTAGTCATACGTCTTCGTGATCCAACCGATCAAGCACCGAAACTACGGCACCTCCGAGTTCGAGCACACGTTCAGCTCGATGACAATCCCCGGACTCCGATCCAGCAAAGTGTCAGGGAACAGATCCGTCAGCATGACGGCGTGGTGACGATCTTGATGCACTACAGCAGCAGGGCTTCGCCTAAACTCCGCTACAGTATTATCGAGGACTATGGTGGCTGGGGGCGCCGCACACGGCTAAGGAATAGATCACGTGGATCAACTTGTGTGTTTCTGGGGTGCCTCTGCCTCAGTATATAAAGGAGCCAAGGGGGAGGGGGGCGCCGGCCAGGAGGAGGGCGCAGGAGGAGTCCTTCTCCTTCCGGGAGTAGGACTCCCCCCCCCCAATCCTAGTTGGACTAGGATTCCCCGAGGGGGAAAGAGAGAGAAGGGGGGCCGGCCACCTCTCCTAGTCCTAATAGGACTAGGGGGAGGGGGAAGGCGCGCGGCCACCTTGGGCTGCCCCTTTCTCCTTTCCACTAAAGCCCATCTAGGCCCATATGGTTCCCGGGGGGTTCCGGTAACCTCCCGGTACTCCGGTAAAATCCCGATTTCACCCGGAACACTTCCGATATCCAAACATAGGCTTCCAATATATCAATCTTTACGTCTCGACCATTTCGAGACTCCTCGTCATGTCCGTGATCACATCCGGGACTCCGAACAACCTTCGGTACATCAAAATGCATAAACTCATAATATAACTGTCATCGTAACCTTAAGCGTGCGGACCCTACGGGTTCGAGAACAATGTAGAAATGACCGAGACACGTCTCCGGTCAATAACCAATAGCGGGACCTGGATGCCCATATTGGCTCCTACATATTCTACGAAGATCTTTATCGGTCAGACCGCATAACAACATACGTTGTTCCCTTTGTCATCGGTATGTTACTTGCCCGAGATTTGATCGTCGGTATCCAATACCTAGTTCAATCTCGTTACCGGCAAGTCTCTTTACTCGTTCTGTAATACATCATCTCGCAACTAACTCATTAGTTGCAATGCTTGCAAGGCTTATGTGATGTGCATTACCGAGAGGGCCCAGAGATACCTCTCCGACAATCGGAGTGACAAATCCTAATCTCGAAATACGCCAACCCAACATCTACCTTTGGAGACACATGTAATGCTCCTTTATAATCACCCAGTTACGTTGTGACGTTTGGTAGCACACAAAGTGTTCCTCTGACAAACGGGAGTTGCATAATCTCATAGTTATAGGAACATGTATAAGTCATGAAGAAAGCAATAGCAACATACTAAACGATCGGGTGCTAAGCTAATGGAATGGGTCATGTCAATCACATCATTCTCCTAATGATGTGATCCCGTTAATCAAATAACAACTCTTTTGTTTATGGTTAGGAAACATAACCATCTTCGATTAACGAGCTAGTCAAGTAGAGGCATACTAGTGACACTTTGTTTGTCTATGTATTCACACAAGTATTATGTTTCCGGTTAATACAATTCTAGCATGAATAATAAACATTTATCATGATATAAGGAAATAAATAATAACTTTATTATTGCCTCTAGGGCATATTTCCTTCAGTCTCCCACTTGCACTAGAGTCAATAATCTAGTTCACATCGCCATGTGATTTAACAACAATAGTTCACATCACCATGTGATTAACACCCATAGTTCACATCGATATGTGATCAACACCCAAAAGGGTTTACTAGAGTCAGTAATCTAGTTCACATCGCTATGTGATTAACACCCAAAGAGTACTATGGTGTGATCATGTTTTGCTTGTGAGATAATTTTAGTCAACGGGTCTGCCACATTCAGATCCGTAAGTATTTTGTGAATTTCTATGTCAACAATGCTCTGCACGGAGCTACTCTAGCTTATTGCTCCCACTTTCAATATGTATCTAGATCGAGACTTAGAGTCATCCAGATCTGTGTCAAAACTTGCATCGACGTAACTTTTTACGACGAACCTTTTTGTCACCTCCATAATTGAGAAATATTTCCTTATTCCACTAAGGATAATTTTGACCGCTGTCCAGTGATCTACTCTTAGATCACTATTGTACTCCCTTGCTTAACACAGTGTAGGGTATACAATAGATCAGGTACACAGCATGGCATACTTTATAGAACCTATGGCTGAGGCATAGGGAATGACTTTCATTCTATTTCTATCTTCTGCCGTGGTCGGGCTTTGAGTCTTACTCAATTTCACACCTTGCAACACAGGCAAGAACTCTTTTCTTTGACAGTTCCATTTTGAATTACTTCAAAATCTTGTCAAGGTATGTACTCATTAAAAAACTTATCAAGCGTCTTGATCTATCTCTTGATGCTCAATATGTAAGCAGCTTTACCGAGGTCTTTCTTTGAAAAACTCCTTTCAAATATTCCTTTATGCTTTCCAGAAAATTATACATTATTTCCGATCAACAATATGTTGTTCACATATACTTATCAGAAATGTTGTAGTGCTCCCACTCACTTTCTTGTAAATACAGGCTTCACCGTAAGTCTGTATAAAACTATATGCTTTGATCAATTTATCAAAGCGTATATTCCAACTCCGAGATTCTTGCACCAGTCCATAGATGGATCGCTGGAGCTTGCATATTTAGTTAACACCTTTAGGATCGACAAAACCTTCTAGTTGCATCGTATACAACTCTTCTTTAGTAAATCCATTAAGGAATGCAGTTTTGTTTATCCATTTGCCAGATTTCATAAAATGCGGCAATTGCTAACATGATTCGGACAGACTTAAGCATAGATACGAGTGAGAAAATCTCATCGTAGTCAACACCTTGAACTTGTCGAAAACCTTTTGCGACAATTCTAGCTTTGTAGATAGTAACACTACTATCAGCGTCCGTCTTCCTCTTGAAGATCCATTTATTTTCCATGGCTTGCCGATCATCGGGAAAATCCATCAAAGTCCATACTTTGTTCTCATACATGGATCATATCTCAGATTTCATGGCCTCAAACCATTTCGCGGAATCTGGGCTCATCATCGCTTCCTCATAGTTCGCAAGTTCGTCATGGTCTAGTAACATGACTTCCAGAACAGGATTACCGTACAACTCTAGTGCAGATCTCACTCTGGTTTACCTACGAGATTTGGTAGTAATTTGATCTGAAGTTACATGATCATCATCATTAGCTTCCTCACTAATTGATGTAGTAGTCACAGGAACAGATTTCTGTGACGAACTACTTTCCAATAAGGGAGCAGGTACAGTTACCTCATCAAGTTCTACTTTCCTCCCACTCACTTCTTTCGAGAGAAACTCCTTCTCTAAAAAAACTCCGAATTTAGCAACAAAAGTCTTGCCTTCGGATTTGTGATAGAAGGTGTACCCAACAGTCTCCTTTGGGTATCCTATGAAGACATATTTCTCCGATTTGGGTTTGAGCTTATTAGGATGAAATATTTTCATATAAGCATCACAACCCCAAACTTTAAGAAACGACAACTTTGGTTTCTTGCCAAACCACAGTTCAGATTGTGTCGTCTCAACGGACTTAGATGGTGCCCTATTTAACGTGAATGCAGCTGTCTCTAATGCATAACCCCAAAACAATAGTGGTAGATCGGTAAGAGACATCATAGATCGCACCATATCTAATAAAGTACGGTTATGACATTTGGACACACCATTATGCTGTGGTGTTCCAGGTGGCATGAGTTTGTGAAACTATTCCACATTGTTTTAATTGAAGACCAAACTCGTAACTCAAATATTTTACTTCTGCGATCATATCGTAGAAACTTTCATTTTTGTTACGATGATTCTCCACTTCACTCTGAAATTCTTTGAACTTTTCAAATGTTTCTGACCTTTGTTTCATCAAGTAGATATACTCATATCTGCTCAAATCATCTGTCAAGATCAGAAAATAATGATACCTATCGCGAGCCTCAATATTCATCGGACCACATATATCAGTATGTATGATTTCCAACAAATATGTCGCTCGCTCCATTGTTCCGAAGAACAGAGTCTTAGTCATCTTGCCCATGAGGCATGGTTCGCAAGCATCAACTGATTCATAATCAAGTGATTCCAAAAGCCCATCAGCATGGAGTTTCTTCATGCGCTTTACACCAATATGACCTAAAAGGCAGTGCTACAAATAAGTTGCACTATCATTATTAACTTTGCATCTTTTGGTTTCAATATTATGATTATGTGTATCACTACTATCGAGATCCAACGAACAATTTTCATTGGGTGTGTAACCATATAAGGTTTTATTCATGTAAACAGAACAACAATTTATTCTCTTACTTAAATGAATAACCGTATTACAATAAACATGATCAAATCATATTCATGCTCAGCGTAAACACCAAATAACACTTATTTACGTTCAACACTAATCCCGAATTTATAGGGAGTGTGCGATGATGATCATATCAATCTTGGAACCACTTCCAACACACATCGTCACTTCACCCTGAACTAGTCTCTGTTTATTCTGCAACTCCCGTTTCGAGTTACTAATCTTAGCAACTGAACTAGTATCAAATACTGAGGGGTTGCTATAAACACTAGTAAAGTACACATCAATAACATGTATATCAAATATACTTATGTTCACTTTGCCATCCTTCTTATCTGCCAATCACTTGGGGTAGTTCCGCTTCCAGTGACCAGTCCCTTTGCAGTAGAAACACTTAGTCTCAGGCTTAGGACCAGACTTGGGTTTCTTCACTTGAGCAGCAACTTGCTTGCTGTTCTTCTTGAAGTTCCCCTTCTTCCCTCTGCCCTTTTCTTGAAACTAGTGGTCTTGTCTACCATCAACACTTGATGTTTTTCTCGATTTCTACCTTCGTCAATTTCCGCATTACGAAGAGCTTGGGAATCATTTCCGTTATCCCTTGCATATCATAGTTCATCACAAAGTTCTACTAACTTGGTGATGGTGACTAGAGAATTCTGTCAATCACTATCTTATCTGGAAGATTAACTCCCACTTGATTCAAGCGATTGTTGTACTCAGACAATCTGGGCACATGCTCACTAGTTGAGCAATTCTCCTCCATCTTTTAGCTATAGAACTTGTTGGAGACTTCATATCTCTCAACTCGGGTATTTGCTTGAAATATTAACTTCAACTCCTGGAACATCTCATATGCTCCATGACGTTCAAAACGTCTTTGAAGTCCCGATTCTAAGCCATTAAGCATGGTGCACTAAACTATCAAGTAGTCATCATATTGAGCTAACCAAACGTTCATAACGTCTGCATCTGCTCCTGCAATAGGTCCGTCACCTAGCGGTGCATCAAGGACATAATTCTTCTGTGCAGCAATGAGGATAAACCTCAGATCACGGATCCAATCCGCATCATTGCTACTAACATCTTTCAACACAATTTTCTCTAGGAACATATCAAAATAAACATAGGGAAGCAACAACGCGAGCTATTGATCTACAACATAATTTGCAAAATACTACCAGGACTAAGTTCATGATAAATTTAAGTTCAATTAATCATATTACTTAAGAACTCCCACTTAGATAGACATCCCTCTAATCCTCTAAGTGATTACGTGATCCAAATCAACTAAACCATGTCCGATCATCACATGAGATGGAGTAGTTTCATTGGTGAACATCACTATGTTGATCATATCTACTATATGATTCACGCTCGACCTTTCGGTCTCCGTGTTCCGAGGCCATATCTGTATATGCTTGGCTCGTCAACTATAACCTGAGTATTCCGCGTGTGCAACTGTTTTGCACCCGTTGTATTTGAACGTAGAGCCTATCACACCCGATCATCACGTGGTGTCTCAGCACGAAGAACTTTCGCAACGGTGCATACTCAGGGAGAACACTTCTTGATAATTTAGTGAGAGATCATCTTATAATGCTACCGTCAATCAAAGCAAGATAAGATGCATAAAAGGATAAGCATCACATGCAATCAATATAAGTGATATGATATGGCCATCATCATCTTGTGCTTGTGATCTCCATCTCCGAAGCACCGTCATGATCACCATCGTCACCGGCGCGACACCTTGATCTCCATCGTAGCATCGTTGTCGTCTCGCCAATCTTATGCTTCCACGACTATCGGTACCGCTTAGTGATAAAGTAAAGCATTACATCGCGATTGCATTGCATACAATAAAGCGACAACCATATGGCTCCTGCCAGTTGCCGATAACTCGGTTACAAAACATGATCATCTCATACAATAAAATTTAGCATCATGTCTTGACCATATCACATCACAACATGCCCTGCAAAAACAAGTTAGACGTCCTCTACTTTGTTGTTGCAAGTTTTACGTGGCTGCTACGGGCCTTAAGCAAGAACCAATCTTACCTACGCATCAAAACCACAACGATAGTTTGTCAAGTTGGTGCTGTTTTAACCTTCGCAAGGACCGGGCGTAGCCACACTCGATTCAACTAAAGTTGGAGAAACTGTCACCCGCAAGCCACCTATGTGCAAAGCACGTCGGGAGAACCGGTCTCGCGTAAGCGTACGCGTAATGTCGGTCCGGGCCGCTTCGTCCAACAATACCGCCGAACCAAAGTATGACATGCTGGTAAGCAGTATGACTTATATCGCCCACAACTCACTTGTGTTCTACTCGTGCATATAACATCAACATATAAAACCTAGGCTCGGATGCCACTTGTTGGGGAACGTAGTAATTTCAAAAATAATTCCTACGCACACGCAAGATCATGGTGATGCATAGCAACGAGAGGGGAGAGTGTGATCTACGTACCTTGTAGATCGACAACGGAAGCAATTGTTGATGTAGTCGTACGTCTTCACGGCCCGTCCGATCAAGCACCGAAACTACGGCACCTCCGAGTTCTAGCACACGTTCAGCTCGATGACGATCCCCGGACTCCGATCCAGCAAAGTGTCGGGGAAGAGTTCCGTCAGCACGACGGCGTGGTGACGATCTTGATGTACTACCGTCGCAGGGCTTCGCCTAAGCACCGCTACAATATTATCGAGGACTATGGTGGAAGGGGGCACCGCACACGGCTAAGAATATGATCACGTGGATCAACTTGTGTCTCTAGGGGTGCCCCTTGCCTCCGTATATAAAGGCTCAAAGGGGGCGGCCGGCCAAGAGGAGGCGCGCCAGGAGGAGTCCTACTCCCTCCGGGAGTAGGACTCCCCCCCTTTCCTAGTTGGAATAGGATTCGCGGAGGGGGGGAAAAGAGGAGAGAGAGGAGGAGGGCCGGCCCCCTCTCCTTGTCCTATTCGGACCAAGGGGGGAGGCGCGGCCCATCCTGGCCCCTCTCCTCTCTCCACTAAGGCCCACTAAGGCCCATATACTCCCGGGGGGTTCCGGTAACCTCCCGGTACTCCGGTAAAATCCCGATTTCACCCGGAACACTTCCGATATCCAAACATAGGCTTCCAATATATCAATCTTTATGTCTCGACATTTCGAGACTCCTCGTCATGTCCGTGATCACATCCGGGACTCCGAAACACTTCGGTACATCAAAATGCATAAACTCATAATATAACTGTCATCGAAACCTTAAGCGTGCGGACCCTACGGGTTCGAGAACAATGTAGACATGACCGAGACATGTATCTCCGGTCAATAACCAATAGCGGAACCTGGATGCTCATATTGGCTCCTACATATTCTACGAAGATCTTTTATCGGTCAGACCGCATAACAACATACGTTGTTCCCTTTGTCATCGGTATGTTACTTGCCCGAGATTCGATCGTCGGTATCCCATACCTAGTTCAATCTCGTTACCGGCAAGTCTCTTTACTCGTTCCGTAATACATCATCCCGCAACTAACTCATTAGTTGCAATGCTTGCAAGGCTTAAGTGATGTGCATTACCGAGAGGGCCCAGAGATACCTCTCCGACAATCGGAGTGACAAATCCTAATCTCGAAATACGCCAACCCAACATGTACCTTTGGAGACACCTGTAGAGCTCCTTTATAATCACCGAGTTACGTTGTGACGTTTCGTAGCATACAAAGTGTTCCTCCGGCAAACGGGAGTTGCATAATCTCATAGTCATAGGAACATGTATAAGTCATGAAGAAAGCAATAGCAACATACTAAACGATCGGGTGCTAAGCTAATGGAATGGGTCATGTCAATCAGATCATTCAACTAATGATGTGATCCCGTTAATCAAATAACAACTCTTTGTCCATGGTTAGGAAACATAACCATCTTTGATTAACGAGCTAGTCAAGTAGAGGCATACTAGTGACACTGTTTGTCTATGTATTCACACATGTATTATGTTTCCGGTTAATACAATTCTAGCATGAATAATAAACATTTATCATGATATAAGGAAATAAATAATAACTTTATTATTGCCTCTAGGGAATATTTCCTTCATGGTCATGATCCATTTTCGCCACACAAGAATGATCTCATCATGCACAACCCCGATGACAAACCAAGCAATTGTTTCATACTTTAGTAATCTCAAACTTTTTTCAACTTTCACGCAATACATGAGCGTGAGCCATGGATATAGCACTATGGGTGGAATAGAATATAATGAGGGGGTTATGTGGAGAAGACAAAAAGGAGAAAGTCTCACATCGACGGCTAATCAATGGGCTATGGAGATGCCCATCAATTGATGTCAATGCAAGGAGTAGGGATTGCATGCAACGGATGCACTAGAGCTATAAATGTATGAAAGCTCAACAAAAGAAACTAAGTGGGTGTGCATCCAACTTGCTTGCTCATGAAGACCTAGGGCACTTGAGGAGGCCCATTGTTGGAATATACAAGCCAAGTTCTATAATGAAAAATTCCCACTAGTATATGAAAGTGACAAAACAAGAGACTCTCTATCATGAAGATCATGGTGCTACTTTGAAGCACAAGTGTGGAAAAAAGGATAGTAGCATTGTCCCTTTTTTTTTTGCCTTTCTTTTTTGGCTTTCTTTTGACAATGCTCTATTAATGATGATCATCACACTTCTATTTATTTACAACTCGATACTAGAACAAGTATGACTCTATATGAATGCCTCCGCGGTGTACCGGGAGTAAATGACATCAAGAGTGACATGTATGAAAATTATGAACGGTGGCTTTGCCACAAATACGATGTCAACTACATGATCATGCAAGCAATATGACAATGATGAATGTGTGTCATGATACGGAATGGAAAGTTGCATGGCAATATATCTCGGTAATGGCTATGGAATGCCATAATAGGTAGGTATGGTGGCTGTTTTGAGGAAGGTATATGGTGGGTGTATGATACCGGCGAAAGGTGCGCGGTATTAGAGAGGCTAGCAAAGGTGGAAGGGTGAGAGTGCGTATAATCCATGGACTCAACATTAGTCATAAAGAACTCATATACTTATTGCAAAAATCTACAAGTTATCGAAGCAAAGTATTACGCGCATGCTCCTAGGGGGATAGATTGGTAGGAAAAGACCATCGCTCGTCCCCGACCGCCACTCATAAGGAAGACAATCAATAAATAAATCATGCTCCGACTTCATCACATAACGGTTCACCATACGTGCATGCTACGGGAATCACAAACTTCAACACAAGTATTTCTCAAATTCACAACTACTCAACTAGCATGACTTTATATATCACCATCTCCATATCTCAAAACAATATCAAGTATCAAACTTATCATAGTATTCAACACACTCATAAGAAATTTTATTATTAATCTTGTACCGCATATTATGTAAGAAATTAAGGACTATGTGTGACAGAGCGTATCATATCACGGGGTTTGGATGCACCGGCGAAGTTTGCACCAACTCTCAAGGTGAGAAAGGGCAATGCACGGTACCGAAGAGGCTAGCAATGATGGAAGGGTGAGAGTGCTTATAATCCATGGACTCAACATTAGTCATAAAGAACTCACATACTTATTGCAAAAATCTACAAGTCATCAAAAACCAAGCATTACGCGCATGCTCCTAGGGGGATAGATTGGTAGGAAAAGACCATCGCTCGTCCCCGACCGCCACTCATAAGGAAGACAATCAAATAACACCTCATGTTTCAAATTTGTTACACAACATTTACCATACGTGCATGCTACGGGACTTGCAAACTTCAACACAAGTATTTCTCAAATTCACAACTACTCAACTAGCACAACTTTAATCACTATCTCCATATCTCAAAACAATCATCAAGTATCAAACTTCTCTTAGTATTCAATGCACTTATATGAAAGTTTTTTTATTATAAAAGCAAATTACCATGCTGTTCTAAAGGACTCTCAAAATAATATAAGTGAAGCATGAGAGATCAATTATTTCTATAAAATAAAACCACCACCGTGCTCTAAAAGGATATAAGTGAAGCACTAGAGCAAAGACAAACTACTCCGAAAGATATAAGTGAAGATCAATGAGTAGTCGAATAATTATGCAACTATGTGAAGACTCTCTAACATTTAAGAATTTCAGATCTTGGTATTTTATTCAAACAGCAAGCAAAAAAATAAAATAAAATGACGCTCCAAGCAAAACACATATCATGTGGTGAATAAAAATATAGCTCCAAGTAAAGTTACCATGATGAACGAAGACGAAAGAGGGGATGCCTTCCGGGGCATCCCCAAGCTTAGGCTTGGTTGTCCTTGAATATTACCTTGGGGTGCCTTGGGCATCCCCAAGCTTAGGCTCTTGCCACTCCTTATTCCATAGTCCATCGAATCTTTACCCAAACTTGAAAACTTCACAACACAAAACTTAACAGAAAACTCGTAAGCTCCGTTAGCGAAAAGAAAACAAAACCACTTCAAGGTACTGTAATGAACTCATTATTTATTTATATTGGTGTTAAACCTAACTGTATTCCAACTTCTCTATGGTTCATACCCTCATTACTAGCCATAGATTCATCAAAATAAGCAAACAACACACGATAAAACAGAATCTGTCAAAAACAGAACAGTCTGTAGTAATCTGGATCAAACGTATACTTCTGGAACCCCAAAATTCTAAAATAAATTTCTGGTGAGGAATTTATCTATTAATATCTTAAAAAATAATTAACTAAATAGCACTCTCCAAATAAAAATGGCAGCAATTCTCGTGAGCGCTAAAGTTTCTGTTTTTTACAGCATGATCGCAAACTTTCCCCAAGTCTTCCCAAAGGTTCTACTTGGCACAAACACTAATTAACATAAAACCACATCATAACAGAGGCTAGATAATTATTTATTACTAAACAGGAAAAAATCAGGAACAAAAATAAAATTGGGTTGCCTCCCAACAAGCGCTATCGTTTAACGCCCCTAGCTAGGCATGATGATTTCAACGATGCTCACATAAAAGATAAAATTGTAACATAAAGAGAGCATCATGAAGAATATGACTAGCACATTTAAGTCTAACCCACTTCCTATGCATAGGGATTTTGTGAGCAAACAACTTGTGGGACAAGAATCAACTTGCATAGGAAGGTAAAACAAGCATAACTTCAAGATTTTCAACACATAGAGAGGAAACTTGATATTATTGCAATTCCTACAAGCATATGTTCCTCCCTCATAATAATTTTCAGTAGCATCATGAATGAATTACAACAATATAACATCACATAAGCATTCTTTTCATGATCTACAAGCATAGAAATTTTATTACTCTCCACATAAGAAAATCTTCTCTAATCGGAATAGTGGGAGTATCATAAGAGACTCGAATACTATAAATTGTTTCCACATTAAAAGAGTAATGTTCAGAAAAAGGGTAATCATAATCATGACAAGTTTTATAAATATAATCATCACTACTTTTTATAGCATATGTATCATCACAATATTATCATAAGTAGCAACTTTGTTCTCATCATAATCGATTGAAACCTCTTCCAAGATAGTGGAATCATCACTAAATAAAATCATGACCTCTCCAAATCCACTTTCATAATTATCAATAAGTAGGAGATTCAATTGTGAACGTATAATTTCAAAAAAATTCTACGCACACGCAAGATCATGGTGATGCATAGCAACGAGAGGGGAGAGTGTGATCTACGTACCCTTGTAGATCGACAACGGAAGCGTTTGGTTGATGTAGTCGTACGTCTCACGGCCCGACCGATCAAGCACCGAAACTACGGCACCTCCGAGTTCTAGCACACGTTCAGCTCGATGACGATCCCCGGACTCCGATCCAGCAAAGTGTCGGGAAGAGTTCCGTCAGCACGACGGCGTGATGACGATCTTGATGTACTACTGTCGCAGGGCTTCGCCTAAGCACCGCTACAATATTATCGAGGACTATGGTGGCAGGGGCGCCGCACACGGCTAAAAATAGATCACGTGGATCAACTTGTGTCTCTGGGTGCCCCTGCCTCCGTATATAAAGGACTAAAGGGGACGGCCGGCCACATTAGGGCGCGCCAGGAGTCCTACTCCCTCCGGGAGTAGGACTTCTCCCCCAATCCTAGTTGGAATAGGATTCATGAGGTGGAAAAGAGAGAGAGAGAGAGAGAGAGAGAGGGGAGGGCGCCGGCCCCCTCTCTCCTTGTCCTATTCGGACTAGGGGGGAGGGGCGCGCGGCCCAAGCCCTGGCTGCCTCTCCTCTTCTTCCACTATGGCCCATTAAGGCCCATATAGCTCCCGGGGGGTTCCGGTAACCTCCCGGTACTCCGGTAAAATCCCGATTTCACCCGGAACACTTCCGATATCCAAACATAGGCTTCCAATATATCAATCTTTATGTCTCGACCATTTCGAGACTCCTCGTCATGTCCGTCGATCACATCCGGGACTCCGAACAACCTTCGGTACATCAAAACTCATAAACTCTAATATAACTGTCATCGAAACCTTAAGCGTGCGGACCCTACGGTTCGAGAACAATGTAGACATGACCGAGACACGTCTCCGGTCAATAACCAGTAACGGGACCTGGATGCCCATATTGGCTCCTACATATTCTACGAAGATCTTTATCGGTCAGACCGCATACCAACATACGTTGTTTCCTTTGTCATCGGTATGTTACTGCCTGAGATTTCGATCGTCGGTCCAAGTACCTAGTTCAATCTCGTTACCGGCAAGTCTCTTTACTCGTTCCGTAATACATCATCCCGCAACTAACTCATTAGTTGCAATGCTTGCAAGGCTTTAAGTGATGTGCATTACCGAGAGGGCCCAGAGATACCTCTCCGACAATCGGAGTGACAAATCCTAATCTCAAAATACGCCAACCCAACAATTACCTTTGAGACACTGTAGAGCTCCTTTATAATTCACCCAGTTACGTTGTTGATGAGTTTGTAGCACCACAAAGTTTTCCTCTGGTAAACGGGAGTTGCATAATCTCATAGTCATAGGAAAACATGTATAAGTCATGAAGAAAGCAATAGCAATATACTAAACGATCGTGTGCTAAGCTAACGGAATGGGTCATGTCAATCAGTCATCACTAATGATGTGATCCCGTTAATCAAATAACAACCTTGTTCATGGTAGGAAACATAACCATCTTTGATTAACGAGCTAGTCAAGTAGAGGCATACTAGTGACACTCTGTTTGTCTATGTATTCACACATGTATTATGTTTCCGGTTAATACAATTCTAGCATGAATAATAAACATTTATCATGATATAAGGAAATAAATAATAACTTTATTATTGCCTCTAGGGCATATTTCCTTCAGTCTCCCACTTGCACTGGAGTCAATAATCTAGATTACACAGTAATGATGCTAACACCCATGGAGCCTTGGTGCTTATCATGTTTTGCTCGTGGAAGAGGCTTAGTCAACGGGTCTGCAACATTCAGATCCGTATGTATCTTGCAAATTTCTATGTCTCCCACCTGGACTAGATCCCGGATGGAATTGAAGCGTCTCTTGATGTGCTTGGTTCTCTTGTGAAATCTGGATTCCTTTGCCAAGGCAATTGCACCAGTATTGTCACAAAAGATTTTCATTGGACCCGATGCACTAGGTATGACACCTAGATCGGATATGAACTCCTTCATCCAGACTCCTTCATTTGCTGCTTCTGAAGCAGCTATGTACTCCGCTTCACATGTAGATCCCGCTACAACGCTTTGTTTAGAACTGCACCAACTTACAGCCCCACCGTTTAATGTAAACACGTATCCGGTTTGCGATTTAGAATCGTCCGGATCAGTGTCAAAGCTTGCATCAATGTAACCTTTTACGATGAGCTCTTTGTCACCTCCATATACGAGAAGCATATCCTTAGTCCTTTTCAGGTATTTCAGGATGTTCTTGACCGCTGTCCAGTGATCCACTCCTGGATTACTTTGGTACCTCCCTGCTGGACTTATAGCAAGGCACACATCAGGTATGGTACACAGCATTGCATACATGATAGATCCTATGGCTGATGCATAGGGAACATCTTTCATATTCTCTCTATCTTCTGCAGTGGTCGGGCATTGAGTCTTACTCAACTTCACACCTTGTAACATAGGCAAGAACCCTTTCTTTGCTTGATCCATTTTGAACTTCTTCAAAACTTTGTCAAGGTATGTGGTTTGTGAAAGTCCAATTAAGCGTCTTGATCTATCTCTATAGATCTTAATGCCTAATATGTAAGCAGCTTCACCGAGGTCTTTCATTGAAAAACTCTTATTCAAGTATCCCTTTATGCTATCCAGAAATTCTACATCATTTCCAATTAGTAATATGTCATCCACATATAATATCAGAAATGCTATAGAGCTCCCACTCACTTTCTTGTAAATACAGGCTTCTCCAAAAGTCTGTATAAAACCAAATGCTTTGATCACACTATCAAAACTTTTATTCCAACTCCGAGAGGCTTGCACCAGTCCATAAATGGATCGCTGGAGCTTGCACACTTTGTTAGCTCCCTTTGGATCGACAAAACCTTCTGGTTGCATCATATACAACTCTTCTTCCAGAAATCCATTCAGGAATGCAGTTTTGACATCCATCTGCCAAATTTCATAATCATAAAATGCGGCAATTGCTAACATGATTCGGACAGACTTAAGCATCGCTACGGGTGAGAAGGTCTCATCGTAGTCAATCCCTTGAACTTGCCGAAAACCTTTTGCGACAAGTCGAGCTTTGTAGACAGTAATATTACCGTCAGCGTCAGTCTTCTTCTTGAAGATCCATTTATTCTCAATTGCTCGCCAATCATCGGGCAAGTCAACCAAAGTCCATACTTTGTTCTCATACATGGATCCCATCTCAGATTTCATGGCTTCAAGCCACTTTGCGAAATCTGGGCTCACCATCGCTTCTTCATAGTTCGTAGGTTCATCATGATCTAGTAGCATGACTTCCAGAACGGGATTACCGTACCACTCTGGCGTGGATCTTACTCTGGTTGATCTACGAGGTTCAGTAGTATCTTGTTCTGAAGTTTCATGATCATTATCATTAGCTTCCTCACTAACTGGTGTAGGTGTCACAGAAACAGTTTTCTGTGATGTACTACTTTCCAATAAGGGAGCAGGTACAGTTACCTCGTCAAGTTCTACTTTCCTCCCACTCACTTCTTTCGAGAGAAACTCCTTCTCTAGAAAGTTTCCGAATTTAGCAACAAAAGTCTTGCCTTCGGATCTGTGATAGAAGGTGTATCCAATAGTCTCCTTTGGATATCCTATGAAGACACATTTCTCCGATTTGGGTTCGAGCTTATCAGGTTGAAGCTTTTTCACATAAGCATCGCAGCCCCAAACTTTCAGAAACGACAACTTTGGTTTCTTGCCAAACCATAGTTCATAAGGCGTCGTCTCAACGGATTTTGATGATGCCCTATTTAATGTGAATGCGGCCGTCTCTAGAGCGTATCCCCAAAACGATAGCGGTAAATCAGTAAGAGACATCATAGATCGCACCATATCCAGTAAAGTACGATTACGACGTTCGGACACACCATTACGCTGTGGTGTTCCGGGTGGCGTGAGTTGCGAAACTATTCCACAATTTTTCAAATGTACACCAAACTCGGAACTCAAATATTCTCCTCCACGATCAGATCGTAGAAACTTTATTTTCTTGTTACGATGATTTTCAACTTCACTCTGAAATTCCTTGAACTTTTCAAATGTTTCAGACTTATGTTTCATTAAGTAGATATACCCATATCTGCTTAAATCTTTTGTGAAGGTGAGAAAATAACGATATCCGCCACGAGCCTCAATATTCATCGGACCACATACATCTGTATGTATGATTTCCAACAAATCTGTTGCTCTCTCCATAGTACCGGAGAACGGTGTTTTAGTCATCTTGCCCATGAGGCACGGTTCGCAAGTACCAAGTGATTCATAATCAAGTGGTTCCAAAAGTCCATCAGTATGGAGTTTCTTCATGCGCTTTACACCGATATGACCTAAACGGCATTGCCACAAATAAGTTGCACTATCATTATTAACTCTGCATCTTTTGGCTTCAACATTATGAATATGTGTGTTACTACTATCGAGATTTAACAAGAATAGACCACTCTTCAAGGGTGCATGACCATAAAAGATATTACTCATATAAATAGAACAACCATTATTCTCTGATTTAAATGAATAACCGTCTCGCATCAAACAAGATCCAGAAATAATGTTCATGCTTAACGCTGGCACCAAATAACAATTATTTAGGTCTAATATTAATCCCGAAGGTAGATGTAGAGGTAGCGTGCTGACTGCGATCACATCGACTTTGGAACCGTTTCCCACGCGCATCGTCACCTCGTCCTTAACCAATCTTCGCTTGATCTGTAGTCCCTGTTTCGAGTTGCAAATATTAGCAACAGAACCAGTATCAAATACCTAGGTGCTACTGCGAGCATTAGTAAGGTACACATCAATAACATGTATATCACATATACCTTTGTTCACCTTGCCATCCTTCTTATCCGCCAAATACTTGGGGCAGTTCCGCTTCCAGTGACCAGTCTGCTTGCAATAGAAGCACTCAGTTTCAGGCTTAGGTCCAGGTTTGGGTTTCTTCTCTTGAGTAGCAACTTGCTTGCCGTTCTTTTTGAAGTTCCCCTTCTTCTTTCCTTTGCCCTTTTTCTTGAAACTAGTGGTCTTGTTGACCATCAACACTTGATGCTCCTTCTTGATTTCTACCTCCGCAGCTTTCAGCATTGCGAAGAGCTCGGGAATAGTCTTATTCATCCCTTGCATATTATAGTTCATCATGTAGCTCTTGTAGCTTGGTGGCAGTGATTGGAGAATTCTGTCAATGACGCAATCATCTGGAAGATTAACTCCCAATCGAATCAAGTGATTATTATACCCAGACATTTTGAGTATATGCTCACTAACAGAACTGTTCTTCTCCATCTTGCAGCTATAGAACTTATTGGAGACTTCATATCTCTCAATCCGGGCATTTGCTTGAAATATTAACTTCAACTCCTGGAACATCTCATATGCTCCATGACGTTCAAAACGTCGTTGAAGTCCCGATTCTAAGCCGTAAAGCATGGCACACTAAACTATCGAGTAGTCATTAGCTTTGCTCTGCCAGACGTTCATAACATCCGGCGTTGCTCCTGCAGCAGGTCTGGCACCCAGCGGTGCTTCCAAGACGTAATTCTTCTGTGCAGCAATGAGGATAATCCTCAAGTTACGGACCCAGTCCATGTAATTGCTACCATCATCTTTCAACTTTGCTTTCTCAAGGAACGCATTAAAATTCAACGGAACAATAGCACGAGCCATCTATCTACAATCAAACATAAACAAGAAAGATACTAATCAGGTACTAAGTTTCATGATAAATTTAAGTTCAGTTAATTTACTTAAAGAACTCCCACTTAGATAGACATCCCTCTAATCCTCTAAGTGATTACGTGATCCAAATCAACTAAACCATGTCCGATCATCACGTGAGATGGAGTAGTTTCATTGGTGAACATCATTATGTTGATCATATCTACTATATGATTCACGCTCGACCTTTCGGTCTCCGTGTTCCGAGGCCATATCTGTATATGATTGGCTCGTCAAGTATAACCTGAGTATTCCGCGTGTGCAACTGTTTTGCACCCGTTGTATTTGAACGTAGAACCTATCACACCCGATCATCACGTGGTGTCTCAGCACGAAGAACTTTCGCAATGGTGCATACTCAGGGAGAACACTTCTTGATAATTAGTGAGAGATCATCTTATAATGCTACCGTCAATCAAAGCAAGATAAGGTGCATAAAAGATAAACATCACATGCAATCAATATAAGTGATATGATATGGCCATCATCATCTTGTGCTTGTGATCTTCATCTCCGAAGCACCGTCGTGATCACCATCGTCACCGGCGTGACACCTTGATCTCCATCGTAGCATTGTTGTCGTCTCACCAAGCTTGTGCTTCTACGACTATCGCTACCGTTTAGTGATAAAGTAAAGCATTACATCGTGATTGCATTGCATACAATAAAGCGACAACCATATGGCTCCTCCCAGTTGTCGATAACTCGGTTACAAAACATGATCATCTCATACAATAAAATTCAGCATCATGTCTTGACCATATCACATCACAACATGCCCTGCAAAAACAAGTTAGACGTCCTCTACTTTGTTGTTGCAAGTTTTACGTGGCTGCTATGGGCTTAAGCAAGAACTAATCTTACCTACGCATCAGAACCACAACGATAGTTTGTCAAGTTGGTGCTGTTTTAACCTTCGCAAGGACCGGGCGTAGCCACACTTGGTTCAACTAAAGTTGGAGAAACTGTCACCCACAAGCCACCTCTGTGCAAAGCACGTCGGGAGAACCGGTCTCGCGTAAGCGTACGCGTAATGTCGCTCTGGGCCGCTTCATCCAACAATACCGCCGAACCAAAGTATGACATGCTGGTAAGCAGTATGACTTATATCGCCCACAACTTACTTGTGTTCTACTCGTGCATATAACATCAACATATAAAACCTAGGCTCTGATACCACTGTTGGGTTTCGTAGTAATTTCAAAAAATTTCCTACGCACACGCAAGATCATGGTGATGCATAGCAACGAGAGGGGGAGTATTATCTACATACCTAGTAGATCGACAACGGAAGCGTTTGGTTGATGTAGTCGTACGTCTCCACGATCCGACCGATCAAGCACCGAAACTACGGCACCTCCGAGTTCTAGCACACGTTCAGCTCGATGACGATCCCCGGACTCCGATCCAGCAAAGTGTCGGGGAAGAGTTCCGTCAGCACGACGGCGTGGTGACGATCTTGATGTACTACTGCTGCAGGGCTTCGCCTAAGCACCGCTACAATATTATCGAGGACTATGGTGGCTGGGGGCGCCGCACACGGCTAAGGAATAGATCACGTGGATCAACTTGTGTGTCTCTGGGGTGCCCCTGCCTCCGTATATAAAGGACTAGAGGGGGGAGGCCGGCCGGCCATGAGGGGCGCGCCAGGAGGAGTCCTACTCCCTCCGGGAGTAGAACTTCTCCCCCAATCCTAGTTGGAATAGGATTCATGAGGTGGAAAAGAGAGAGAGAGAGAAGGATGAGGGCGCCGGGCCCCTCTCTCCTTGTCCTATTCGGACTAGGGGGGAGGGGCGCGCGGCCCAAGCCCTGGCTGCCTCTCCTCTTCTTCCACTATGGCCCATTAAGGCCCATATAGCTCCCGGGGGGTTCCGGTAACCTCCCGGTACTCCGGTAAAATCCCGATTTCACCTGGAACACTTCCGATATCCAAACATAGGCTTCCAATATATCAATCTTTATGTCTTGACCATTTCGAGACTCCTCGTCATGTCCGTGATCACATCCGGGACTCCGAACAACCTTCGGTACATCAAAATGCATAAACTCATAATATAACTGT
>NC_053023.1:36573104-36707258 GCF_003073215.2 Triticum urartu | reverse complement strand
ATCTGCCTGGCAGCACAATCAAGCTGAGCCTTGTGCTTAGAAAGCCAGTCCATTCCAAGAATAAGATCGATATCCGAGTTACCAAGGACCACTGGAGAGGACAGAAACTTGTAGTCGCCCAACGTGATAGTAACATATGGAACCTCCAAACTGGCACTCAAACGTTTGCCGGGAGAAACGATATCCATTTGTTTGCCCAAATGAGAAGACATGAATTCATTCTTGGCAAAAAAATGGCTTAGACATGAAACAATGCGATGCACCAGTATCAAAAAGTACTTTTGCAGGAACATCGTTAACAGGAAGGTTACCCATGATGACATCTGACGAGTCCTCTGCCTGAGCTGCATTCATCAAGTTGACCTTGGCGTGCTTGGGGTTATACTTGACCACTGCATTGCTAGCAGATCTCAAAGGAGGAGGAGGAAAGCGCCTCTGATTGAAGCATTTGTTGGCATAGTGACCCTTCTGCTGACACTTGTTGCACGTGACCTCCAAGAGTGGACGGTGATACGGAGCACTTGATCTTGGAGCTTGAGACGAAGTCTTGTTCTGAAAGCCTGGGTTGGGTGGGTGGGAAGATCCATTGCCACCTTTGCTCTTCTGCTGATAAGGCTGACGGAACAGAGGAGGAGGAAGCTAATACTTTTGCTGCTTAGAAACCACTTGAGTTGAAGAAGAAGAAGAAGTCACATCTCTGACTCGCTTCTTGGAAGCATCGCACTTCAGTTGAGCAGTCTCTTGCTTCATTGCCATATTGTAGAACTCATCGTACTTCTTCGGCTCAAAAAGGACGAGAGCTAGTTGGAGATCTTCTCTGAGGCCACCCCTGAACTGATAAATCATGCTCTTCTCGTCAGGGACGTCCTACTTGGCGAAACAAGCGAGCCTCTGGAACAGAATGTTATACTGGTACACAGACGAGCTGCCTTGCTTCAGGTTGCGGAATTCCTCACGCTTGCTTTCAACAACACTCTGAGGAATGTGATGATCTCTGATGTCTTGACGGAATTCATCCCAGGTAATCACACGGCCTTCTCTGGAATCTTTGTATTGCTGAAACCATTCTGCAGCTTGGTCTTTGAGTTGGAAGGAGGCAAACTTGACAAAGTCCTTAGGCCTGACGTTACTGCACTCGAAATGCTTGCATATATCCACGAGCCAATCATCAGCGTCTGAGGCCTTGACACAGTTGCTGAAGGTCTTTGGCTGGTTAGCGAGGAACTGGTTGAGTGTAGCAAACTGATTCTGATTGTTGCCATGGCCTTGGTTGCGCTCTTGCAGAATTTGCATGATCAGCTGCGTGTTTGCATTGGTAGCGGCCATCACAACTTGCCATGCCTCCGGAGGTGGAGGTGGTGGCGGCGGATCCTGATTCTGATTCTGACCCTTAGCAGGAGCCATCCTGAAGAGGGTGACATCCGTTAGCATCTTGACAGACAAATATTTAAGCTGAATCAAATGGATTGAAATTGCAACTTATAGTCTTCACATCCGAACAAAATAAATGAATGCATTCCAATTGAAATGGTCACATATCCATAAATTGAGAAGCCACTTAGATAGAGGTAGAAGAATAAAACAACATGGTACGGACAAGAACAAATACTTGGTGAGGATTACCCAATCCCAAACCAAATATCCGCAGAAGAAGAACTAGAGCTACATGAATTCCCACCTATGAAACTCCCGAACCTTTCCGGTTATGCAATCAGGTGTTGGGGATACAGGGGAAGCATAATATCTCACCCAAAGCTAGCAAATCCTACATCCAGCTATATCCATCCTTCAACACATAACCAGGAAAACTTCAGAAATCATTTACCTCAACCTTCGAAAAGCATCCGTTATACAAGTTATGGCAATACTCCCGAACTCCCGCCCCAGTACTGGGTGGCGTCGAGGTTATCTCACCAACAATTGCATAAAAGAGATTTTTGATGTCGGCGAAACTCAGGTATTCCAGAATCTTAACGATAAAATTGTGACAACAACACCTCGGAGCTCAACTCCCCGGGAGACTGCCACAACCCCTAAATGTTAGGAGGCACCAAGAACAATGTTCTCGTCACAAAACCATCGGAACGATTCCAAGATACCCGCGTGATCCTAAATTTTTTTTAGTGAAATTTGAGAAGAGAAGAGTCAAAACTCTATGTCAGGATGCCTCCCAGAGCGAAGAAGGGACTGAGGAGTAACAAGAAGTCCTACTCTCCGATATATATAATCCTAAATGACTCAAAACATTTTTCTAGACTCAACAGCGCCAACGATTCGATCAAGCAGGGGGCTCCTAAGGTCGGGGAAGGCTCTGATTACCAACTTGTAACGCCCTCGATGCGGCTATATCTCCCACGTGTCGAAGCACGACTTAGAGGCATAACCGCATTGAAAGCAATGTCGCAAGTGAGGTAATCTTCACAACAACCCATGTAAATAAATAAAGGGGAGAGGTACATAGTTGGCTTACACTCGCCACATCACACAAATACATAAATAAGTCATTACATTCATCCAATACACTCAAGGTCCGACTATGGAACCAAAATGAAGATAAACCCCAAATGCAACATAGTCCCCGATCGCCCCAACTGGGCACCACTACTGATCATATGGGAAAGACACATAGTAACGACGAGAGTCTTCATCGAACTCCCACTTGAGCTCGGCCATATCATCTGCAGCGGTATCATCGGTCCCTGCATCTGGTTTTGGAAGTAATCTGTGAGTCACGGGGACTCAGCAATCTCGCACCCTCGCGATCAAGACTATTTAAGCTTATAGGTAAGGTAAAGGTATGATGTGGAGCTGCAGCAAGCGACTAGCATATATGGTGGCTAACATATTCGCAAAAGAGAGCGAGAAGAGAAGGCAAAGGCACGAGCGACAAACTATGATCAAGAAGTGATCCTAGAACAACCTACGTCAAGCATTACTCCAACACCGTGTTCACCTCCCGGACTCTGCCGAGAAGAGACCATCACGGTTACACACGCGGTTGGTTCATTTTAATTAAGTTAAGTTTCAGGTTATCTACAACCGGACATTAACAAATTCCCATCTGCCCATAACCGCGGGCACGGCTGTCGAAAGTTCAAATTCCTGCAGGGGAGTCCCAACTTAGCCCATCACAAGCTCTCATGGTCAACGAAGGATATTCCTTCTCCCAAGACATTCCGATCAGACTCGGCATCCCGGTTACAAGACATCCTTGACAATGGTAAAACAAGTCCAGCAACACCGCCCGAATGTGCTGACAAATCCTGATAGGAGCTGCACATATCTCGTTCTCAGGGCACACTCAGATGAGACATCCTACGAGTAAAACCAACCCTCAAGTTGCCCCGAGGTGGCCCCGTAGTCTACTCGGTCGGGCCAACACTCAGAGGAGCACTGACCCAGGGGGGTTTAAATAAAGATGACCCTTGGGCTCCGGAAACCCAAGGGAAAAAGAGGCTAGGTGGAAAATGGTAAAACCAATGTTGGGCATTGCTGGAGGAGTTTTATTCAAGGCGAACTGTCAAGGGGTTCCCATTATAACCCAACCGTGTGAGGAACGCAAAATCCGGGAACATAACACCGATATGACGGAAACTAGGGCGGCAAGAGTGGAACAAAACACCAGGCATAAGGCCAAGCCTTCCACCCTTTACCAAGTATATAGGTGCATTAAGATAAACAAGATAATATGGTGATATCCCAACAATAAACATGTTCCAACAAGGAACGATCTCCAATCTTCACCTGCAACTAGCAACGCTATAAGAGGGGCTGAGCAAAGCGGTAACATAGCCAAACAACGGTTTGCTAGGACATGGTGGGTTAGAGGTTTGACATAGCAATATGGGAGGCATGATAAGCAAGTGCTAGGTATCGTAGCATAGGCATAGCAAAAGAGCGAGCATCTAGCAAGCAAAGATAGAAGTGATTTCGAGGGTATGGTCATCTTGCCGCCAAAGTTCTCAGAGTTGCCTTGATCCTCGAGAGTGTACTCAACGGGCTCCTCGTTCACGTACTCGTCTCCCGGCTCTACCCAAGCAAGAACAACAAGCAAAAGGAACACAATCAACCACGTGCAATGCTCAATCAACATGATGCAAACATGGTATGATATGCGGGATGCGATATGTGATGCATATGCAAGATTTGGCAAGGAATGATTGAACCTGGCCTCATCTTGGAAATCCAAGAGTGCCACTGGAAAGGTGAGGTTATTTCGGTTGAAATCGATATAAAGATCACCAGAATCGGATGCACGGTTTGGAAATGGCAAGCAAAACAAATATGGCACCGGTCTGCGAATAACAGCAAGTAGCCATCTAAATGCATCAAGATAAATAAGCTACATCACTCAAACAAGACAACAAAATATATGGCAGGTATCCTCTCATGATGCTTGACAAAAGATAAACACTGAGCTACGGCTAATTCAATCATTAACAGGTTCAAACAAGCATGGCAAAAGTGCAAAATACAACAGGTTTCAGACTTGGTGAAATTAACAGCATGTCAGGAATTTATCATCAGGAAGCAATCTTTAGAGCATGAAAACTACATGCTACAGGAACATATCATGGCAAAGCAAGGCATGGCATGAAGCTACTCAAAGCATATAACAAAAATACCTTAGTGACCATGAGCCAAAAGGGATCATAATATAATTGCAAGCATGTGAACATAGCAAAAACATAAACAGATTCAGACTTAGTGAAAAACTGGAGCATGGCAAAACAGATAACGAGTAGGCATGTTTACGAGCTTGATGCACTCACTACGAGGCATTGCATGACAAGCTAAGTATACACCCAGCAAATAGACATGGCATAGAAGCTAGACATGGCAATAACAACAACATAGCATGCACGGATCAACAACAATAAGCTTTGCAAAAACGCTAAACATGTCAACAATCTGCCAGGAACATTTTATAGCAAAATTAGAGCTCGATTGACTCAAGCTAGGGTGCTCCATAATTGCAAACAAAGACATGGATGGATAGAGCACAACATTATCTACAAAACATCCTTACTGATCATGCTCAAAAGAGGCACGGATCACTAGGAAACAACATGAACATATGGCATAAAAATAATGACAGGGCAAGGACTTAGTGAAATTCTAAGTCCCTGAAATCAGCATCATTGAGTAAGCTACTTTGCATGCTTGTGCTAGTCACCACAAAGATCACAAAAATACATGGCATACACCCCTGTAAAGATAACATGGCATTCTACAAAACACATGTAGAGCTCAGGATCATAGCATGCACACATTAATCATGGCAAAAATGACAAAAGTGCATTTGCTGAAACAGATCTGAAATAATCCTCACATAGCCCTCTTCCAACAGCATTTCGGGCATTAAGATGAGCTCAAATGGAAATGATGCAATGAGATGAAATGATGTACTCGTCGAGGCGAACATTTTGATATGCTACACGCACGAATCGAAGCTACGATGAGGAAGTTATGGCATGAGTAAGAATGCAAAATAATATGCAAAATAGGAGCGAAGTCAACCCTAAAAAACAGATCTCAGATCTGAGGCGCGGAAGTCGAGGTTCGTCGCCGTTGCACTGTTCACCGGAGTCGGACGTCGCCGGACTTGGAGCCACCGGAGCGGGGAGGGGATGGATCCGGCGTGGAGGTGGCCGGCGTCGGGCGCGGCAGATGCGGCGGAGGGCGGCGAGACGGCGGGCGTCGAAGGGCGGCGGTCGCCGGTGAGGGGCGGCCGCGGCGGAGGTCGCTGGGGACGGGGTCGGGCGCGCCGTCGACGGAGAGGAAGGCGGCGGGGATCAGGCGCAGGCGCGGGGCGGGCGGCCCGGTTCGACGGCGAGGAGGGCCCGCCCTAGGCCGGGACGGGCCGCGACGGCGGTGGAGGCGCGGTGCGCCACGTGTCGCCCGTCGGTTGGCGGCAGGGTTCGTCCGGCACGGGCGAACGTTGTCCGGCGGCGGCGCGAGCGGATTTTAGGGTTAGGGGGGAGAGGAGACCCAGGATTTTCGGGAGAGGATCTATATAGAGAGGTAGGGGGAGCTAGGAAGCTCCAAATGAGATGCGGTTTTCGGACACGCGATCGGGATCAAACGCTCTAGATGATGGAGGAGGTTTAGGTGGGTTTTGGGCCACTTTGGAGGGGTGTTGGGCTGCAACACACACGAGGCCTTTTCGGTCCCTCGGTTAACCGTTGGAGTATCAAACGAAGTCCAAATGGCACGAAACTTGACAGGCGGTCTACAGGTAGTAAACCAAGGCCCCATGACAAGTCTCGGTCCAATCCGAAAATGTTTAGCACCCACACACGAAAAGAGGTAGAAAGGACCACCGGAGGACATAGGAGCGCCGGAATGCAAAATGGACAACGGGAAAAATGCTCGGATGCATGAGACGAACACGTATGCAAATGCAATGCACATGATGACATGATATGAGATGCATGACAAAGACAAAACAACACAGAGACAATAACCCAACAACGAGGAAATAGAATAACTTAGGGTCGGAAACGGCAAGAGTTGGGATACATATAAGGTAAATTACATCTGGGGTGTTACACCTTCCTAGCGAAGTTATTGAAGATCTTTTGGACCTGCGATTTATCAAGAAAGAACACCCACATAAATCTTGAAAAAAATCATCAACTATAACTAGACCAAATGAGTTACCACCGAGACTCTTGTAGGCATTGGGACCAAAGAGATCCATATGGAGTAGCTCGAGCGGTCTTCTCGTGGTCATAATGTTCTTCACGGGGTGACTTCCTCCAACTTGTTTTCCTGCTTGACAAGCACTACAAAGTCTATCCTTGTCAAATTCCAAGGATATGATCACCTTTAATAATCTTATCAAGATTCTGCATGCCCACATGACCTAACCCTCTATGCCACAACCAGCCTTTCGAGGATTTAGCAATTAGGCAAGTTCTAGGTTGAGCCTTTCTAGTGAAATCAACAATATACAGATCACCTCTATGTGTACCGGCAAAGACCATTTTATGATTATCTCTACGAAACACTTGGCAATCTACTTCAGTAAATAGGACATTGAAACCAAAGTCAGCAAGTCTAGATGGAAAGTAAATTGTAGCCAAGAGATTCAACGAGCATGACATTTTGTATGGAGCTATCATGTGAGATGGCCACCTTACCAAGGCCAACCACCTTACCCTTTGAGTTGTCACAAAAAGTGACATACGTTCGAGGGCCGTCGTTTTCAGCAAGCTCACGAAACATATCTTTGTCTCCGGTCATATGATCGGTACATCCACTATCAAGGACCCATTCCTTTCCTCCAGCCATGTAGCCGCGAAGATTAGCCATAAGACCAAAGTGTCTCATTACATCATCAAGATCATAGTCACTATCATCATCCTCATCATAGCAACGACGCCAGAAATCCTTCTTGCTACCTCTTGAGCACTGCGTTGGTTTTCCCTTGAAGAGGAAAGGGTGATGCAGTAAAGCAGCGTAAGTATTTCCCTCAGTTTTTGAGAACTAAGGTATCAATCTAGTAGGAGATCACGCTCAAGTCCCATGCACCTACACAAACAAATAAGAACCTCGCAACCAATGCGATAAAGGGGTTGTCAAGCCCTTCTCGGTCACTTACGAGAGTGAGATCTGATAGATATGATAAGATAATATTTTTGGTATTTTTATGATAAAGAGAAATAAAGATGCAAACTAAAATAAAAGGTAAAGGAAATAAATAAGTATTGGAAGATTAATATGATAGAAGATAGACCCGGGGGCCATAGGTTTCACTAGTGGCTTCTCTCAAGAGCATAAGTATTACGGTGGGTAAACGAATTACTGTCAAGCAATTGATAGAATTGAGCATAGTTATGAGAATATCTAGGTATGATCATGTATATAGGCATCACGCCCGAGACAAGTAGACCGAAACGATTCTGCATCTACTACTATTACTCCACACATCGATCGCTATCCAGCATGCATCTAGAGTATTAAGTTCATAATAACATAGTAATGCTTTAAGGAAGATGACATGATGTAGAGGGATAAACTCATGCAATATGATGTAAACCCCATCTTTTTATCCTCGATGGCAACAATACAATACGTATCGGTTCCCTTTCTGTCACTGGGATCGAACACCGCAAGATTGAACCCAAATCTAAGCACATCTCCCATTGCAAGAAAGATCAATCTAGTAGGCCAAACCAAAATGATAATTCAAAGAGACTTGCAAAGATAAACCAATCATACATAAAAGGATTCAGAGGAGAATCAAATATTGTTCATAGATAAACTTGATCATAAACCCACAATTCATCGGATCTCGACAAACACACCGCAAAAGAAGATTACATCGAATAGATCTCCAAGAGAATCGAGGAGAACTTTGTCTTGAGATCCAAAGAGAGACAAGAAGCCATCTAGCTAATAACTATGGACCCGTAGGTCTGAAGTAAACTACTCACACATCATCGGAGAGGCCATGGAGTTGATGTAGAGGCCCTCCGTGATCAATGCCCCCTCCGATGGAGCTCCGGAAAAGGCCCCGAGATGGGATCTCTCGAGTACAGAAGGTTGCGGTGGTGGAATTAGTTTTTCGTGGTGCTCCTGGATGTCTGGGGGGTACGTGGATATATATAAGAGGAAGAAGTACGTCGGTAGAGCAACGGAGGGCCCACGAGGATGGAGGGCGCGCCCAGGGGGTAGGCGCGCCCCTTGCCTCGTGCCTTACTCCCTTGTTTCTTGACAGCCACTCCAAGTCTCATGGATCACGTTTGTTGAGAAAATCACGTTCCCGAAGGTTTCATTCTGTTTGGACTCCGTTTGATATTCCTTTTCTTCGAAACCCTAAAATAGGCAAAAAATGCAATTTGGGCTGGGCCTCCAGTTAGTAGGTTAGTCCCAAAAATGATATAAAAGTGTAAAACAAAGCCCATTAACATACCAAATATATAATATAATAGCATGGAGCAATCAAAAATTATAGATACGTTGGAGACGTATCAAGCATCCCCAAGCTTAATTCCTACTCGTCCTCGAGTAGGTAAATGATAAAAGAAGAATTTTTGATGTGGAATGCTTCCTAACATATTTCTCAATGTAATTTTTCTTTATTGTGGCATGAATGTTTAGATCCATAAGATTCAAGATAAAAGTTTAATATTGACATAAAAATAATAATACTTCAAGCATACTAACTAAGCAATCATGTCTTCTCAAAATAACATGGCCAAAGAAAGTTATCCCTACAAAATCATATACTCTGGCTATGCTCTATCTTCACCACACGAAATATTTAAATCATGCACAACCCCGATGATAATCCAAGCAATTGTTTCATACTTTTGATGTTCTCAAACTTTTTCAATCTTCACACAATATATGAGCGTGAGCCATGGATATAGCACTACGGCGGAATAGAATGCTGGTTGTGGAGAAGACAAAAAGGAGAAGATAGTCTCACATCGACTAGGCGTATCAACGGGCTATGGAGATGCCCATTAATAGATATCAATGTGAGTGAGTAGGGATTGCCATGCAACGGATGCACTAGAGCAATAAGTATATGAAAGCTCAACAAAAGAAACTAAGTGGGTGTGCATCCAACTTGCTTGCTCACGAAGACCTAGGGCATTTTGAGGAAGCCCATCATTGGAATATACAAGCCAAGTTCTATAATGAAAAATTCCCACTAGTATATGAAAGTGATATCATAGGACACTCTCTATATGAAGAACATGGTGCTACTTTGAAGCACAAGTGTGGAAAAAGGATAGTAACATTGTCCCTTCTCTCTTTTTCTCTCATTTTTTTATTTGGGCCTTCTTTCTTCTTTTATGGCCTTTCTCTTTTTTTCTTTTTTTTCTTTTCGTCCGGAGTCTCATCCCGACTTGTGGGGGAATCATAGTCTCCATCATCCTTTCCTCACTTGGGACAATGCTCTAATAATGATGGTCATCACACTTTATTTACTTACAACTCAAGAATTACAACTCAATACTTAGAACAAAATATGACTCTATGTGAATGCCTCTGGCGGTGTACCAGGATGTGCAATGATGCATGAGTGACATGTATGAAGAATTATGAACGGTGGCTTTGCCACAAATACGATGTCAACTACATGATCATGCAAACAATATGACAATGATGAAGCGTGTCATAATAACGGAACGATGGAAAGTTGCATGGCAATATATCTCGGAATGGCTATGGAAATGCCATAATAGGTAGGTATGGTTCCTGTTTTGAGGAAGGTATATGGTGGGTTTATGGTACCGGCAAAAGTTGCGCGATACTAGAGAGGCTAGCAATGGTGGAAGGGTGAGAGTGCGTACAATCCATGGACTCAACATTAGTCATAAAGAACTCACATACTTATTGCAAGAATCTATTAGTTATCGAAACAAAGTATTACGCGCATGCTCCTAGGGAGATAGATTGGTAGGAGCTCGTCCCCGACCGCCACACATAAGGAAGACAATCAATAAATAAATCATGCTCTGACTTCATCACATAACGGTTCACCATAGATGCATGCTATGGGAATCACAAACTTCAACACAAGTATTTCTCAAATTCACAACTACTCAACTAGCATGACTCTAATATCACCATCTCCATATCTCAAAACAATTATCAAGTATCAAACTTCTCATAGTATTCAATGCACTTATATGAAAGTTTTTATTATTGCCATGTTGTTCTAAAGGACTCTCAAAATAATATAAGTGAAGCATGAGAGAACAATAGTTTCTATAAAACAAATCCACCACCGTGCTCTAAAAGATATAAGTGAAGCACTAGAGCAAAAACTATATAGCTCAAAAGATATAAGTGAAGCAGATAGAGTATTCTAATAAATTTCAAATCATGTGAGTCTCTCTCGAATGGTGTGTACAGCAAGGATTATTGTGGTAAACTAAAAATCAAAGACTCAAATCATACAAGACGCTCCAAGCAAAACAAATATCATGTGGTGAATAAAAATATAGCTCCAAGTAAAGTTACCGATAGACGAAGACGAAAGAGGGGATTCCTTCTGGGGCATCCCCAAGCTTAGGATTTTTGGTGTCATTGAATTTTACCTTGGGATGCCATGGTCATCCCCAAGCTTAGGCTCTTTGCACTCTTTGTTCCATAATCCATCAAATATTTACCCAAAACTTGAAAACTTCACAACACAAAACTCAAAATAGAAAATCTCGTGAGCTCCGTTAGCGAAAGAAAACAAAAGACTACTTCAAGCTACTGTAATGAAATCATTATTTATTTATATTGGTGTTAAACCTACTGTATTCCAACTTCTATATGGTTTATAAACTCTTTTACTAGCCATAGATTCATCAAAATAAGCAAACGAATATGTCAAAAACAGAACAGTCTGTAGTAGTCTGTAGCTAACGCAAGTTCTGGAACCCCAAAAATTCTAAAATAAATTGCTGGACGTGAGGAATTTATCTATTAATCATCTTCAAAAAATAATTAACTAAATATCACCTTCCAAATAAAAATGGCAGCGATTCTCGTGAGCGCTAACGTTTCTGTTTTTTACAGCAAGATCAAAAAGACTTTCCCCAAGTCTTCCCAACAGTTCTACTTGGTACAAACACTAATTAAACACAAAAAACATAACCAAAACAGAGGCTATATAAATTATTTATTACTAAACAGGAGCAAAAAGCAAGGAATAAAAATAAAATTGGGTTTCCTCCCAACAAGCGCTATCGTTTAACGCCCCTAGCTAGGCATAAAAGCGAAGATAGATCTAGGTATTGCCATCTTTGGTTTTAGGGAAGAAAATAGCAAACTTATTATCTATGGCATTAATATTTCTATTTTGATAAAGTGCATGATTGTTAATGGTATAAGAAAGATTAATCATTTTACGGAAATTTGCATCTAAGCTAGCTTTCATCTCTTTGATAGATTCGTTTTGGTAGGAGAGCAACAGAGATGTGGATTCAACCCTCTCATTCATGGGGTGCCCAAATATGGTTTTCATCTTTTCATAAGTATCTACGGCATCCCCTTCAAGAAAACCTTCTTCAAAAATAGAATCTAGGACATGCTTAAACGAAGAAGGTAGGGCAACATAAAAGCTCTTTAAGTAAATTTCAATTTGGTATTGGGGCACATAGCTGGCCCGGATCCTTAATAGTCTATCCCAAGCATCTTTCAAAGATTCATCGAGTAAATAACGAAAAATTCCGGAATCATCTTTGTCAAAATTATTAAGATTCTCATTGATAACTTCGGTAGGTCTTTCCATAGCATCATTTTTTATGAGTTTAGAGAGAATAGAAGGATTGTCAAAAGTACTAAAACTCAGGAGAGAACCACCAACCCTTTTTGATTCCGACATGGCGAAAGAAAGGAGAGTGGAAAAGAGATGGCGAATAAAACGGCAAGGGTGAAGTGGGGGCGAGGAAAACAAGAGGCAAATGGCAAATAATGTAATGCGAAGGATAAGAGTTTGTGATGGGTACTTGGTATATTTTGACTTGGTAATGACGCTAGAAATGACTCGTTGTGGGAGTCAAATCTTGACTTTACTTGGCGTGAATATCCCCGGCAATGGCGCTAGAAATCCTTCTTGCTACCTCTTGAGCACTGCGTTGGTTTTCCCTTGAAGAGGAAAGGGTGATGCAGTAAAGCAGCGTAAGTATTTCCCTCAGTTTTTGAGAACCAAGGTATCAATCCAGTAGGAGATCACGCTCAAGTCCCATGCACCTACACAAACAAATAAGAACCTCGCAACCAATGCGATAAAGGGGTTGGCAAGCCCTTCTCGGTCACTTATGAGAGTGAGATCTGATAGATATGATAAGATAATATTTTTGGTATTTTTATGATAAAGAGAAATAAAGATGCAAAGTAAAATAAAAGGCAAAGGAAATAACTAAGTATTGGAAGATTAATATGATCGAAGATAGACCCAGGGGCCATAGGTTTCACTAGTGGCTTCTCTCAAGAGCATAAGTATTACGGTGGGTAAACGAATTACTGTTGAGCAATTGATAGAATTGAGCATAGTTATGATAATATCTAGGTATGATCATGTATATAGGCATCACGTCCGAGACAAGTAGATCGAAATGATTCTGCATCTACTACTATTACTACACACATCGACCGCTATCTAGCATGCATCTAGAGTATTAAATTCATAAGAACAGAGTGATGCTTTAAGGAAGATGACATGATGTAGAGGGATAAACTCATGAAATATGATATAAACCCCATCTTTTTATCCTCGATGGCAGCAATACAATACGTATCGGTTCCCTTTCTGTCACTGGGATCGAACACCGCAAGATTGAAACCAAAGCTAAGAACTTCTCCCATTGCAAGAAAGATCAATCTAGTAGGCCAAACCAAACTAATAATTCAAAGAGACTTCCAAAGATAAACCAATCATACATAAAAGAATTCAGAGGAGAATGAAATATTGTTCATAGATAATCTGGATCATAAACCCACAATTCATCGGATCTCGACAAACACACCGCAAAAGAAGATTACATCGAATAGATCTCCAAGAAAATCGAGGAGCACTTTGTATTGAGATCCAAAGAGAGAGAAGAAGCCATCTAGCTAATAACTATGGACCCATAGGTCTGAAGTAAACTACTCACACATCACCAGAGAGGCCATGGAGTTGATGTAGAGGCCCTCCGTGATCAATGCCGCCTTCGGTGGAGCTCCGGAAAAGGCCCCGAGATGGGATCTCTCGAGTACAGAAGGTTGCGGCGGTGGAATCAGGTTTTCCTGGTGCTCCTGGATGTTTGGGGGGTACGTGGATATATATATAGGAGGAAGAAGTACGTCGGTGGAGCAACAGAGGGCCCACGAGGGTGGAGGGCGCGCCTAGAGGGGTAGGCGCACCCCCCCTGCCTCGTGACTTCCTCCCTTGTTTCTTGACAGCCACTCCAAGTCTCCTAGATCATGTTTGTTGAGAAAATCACGTTCCCGAAGGTCTCATTCCGTTTGGACGCCGTTTGATATTCCTTTTCTTCGAAACCCTAAAATAGGCAAAAAACAGCAATTTGGGCTGGGCCTCCGGTTAGTAGGTTAGTCCCAAAAATGATATAAAAGTGTAAAATAAAGCCCATTAACATCCAAAATAGATAATATAATAGCATGGAGCAATCAAAAATTATAGATATGTTGGAGACGTATCAGCATGTTCTGATGGAGGGGTATATATAGCCTCCACACAAAATCTAACCGTTACACACAATTGACCAAACTCGATGGGACCGAATCAGAAAATTCGGTCAGACCGGTTCAGTTCATAATGTGACCGTTAGGCTTTTCAGTGGGACCGACATGATCTACTCGGTGGGACCGATGTGCTTGGGTTAGGGTAAAACCTCATCTCGGTTTGACCGATTACACAAACTCGATGGGACCAATTTGGGAAGTGAAACTGAGAGTTGGCCAAGCAAACTTGGTGGGACCGATTGCATATCTCGGTGAGACCAAGATTATTGCAATAGGCAACAGAGAGTTTGCAAGCCCATCTCAGTGAGACCGAGATTCCACGGGTTTGACCGAATTGATTAGGGTTTGTGGCAATGGCTGTGTCAAGAGAAATCGGTGGCGCCGGATGAAAGATTTCGGTGGGGCCAAGTTTGACTTTTGGTTTGGGACATATGTGGATATGAGAAAGTGGTTGATGGCTTTGGAGGATATCACTAAGCACTTTGAGCAAGAAACCCATTAAGCAACACCTCATCCCCTTTTAATAGTATTGGCTTTCCTATGGACTCAATGTGATCTTGGATCACTAAAGGTAAAATGCAGAGTCTTGAGCTTTTGAGCTTGAGCCAATCCTTTGTCCTTAGCATCTTGAAGGGGTTCCACATCCTCTTGTCCATGCCACTCCATCTGTTGAACTTGTCTGAAATATACTAGGTGAAAACATTAGTCCAACAAGAGATATGTTGACATTAATTACCAAAACCACCCAGGGAGCACTTGTGCTTTCAGCACGACAATGGTTGCAACCTGGCGAGCGGACAACAAAGCTGAAACCAACATTTGTTTTTGCTACAACTAACCAAAGCCAAAGCTTGAACCGTAGTTAGTTTTTGCTTCAACCAATAAGTGAGTTGGAACCACATCTGGTTTTTGCTACAACTCATCGCCTTTTTGCTACAATCGGCGGCTATGTATTTTTGTGGCCAGTGACGACAAATGGATGCAACCGGGAGATCAGGAAGCTGCAACCGTGTTGCGAAAAAGCTATGACCGGTAACAAAAAAAGCTTTGGTGGGCGGACTGACATGATGCATCCAACGGCAGTGAACTTTTGGCCGGCGACGGTAGGAGGCCGCGGCTTCAACCTACAACCAATGAGATGCAACCGGCAGATGTAAATTATACAACCGTACATGTATGAAGCTACATCCACATTAGCCAGAGCTGCAACTCCGTTTGGGGGATGGTGCAAACCGTTGTTTTTTGCTGCAACTGTCATCGTTTTTCCTACAACATTTCAAAGGCATTGACTGGTGCCGTTGTTCGTGAATCCTGTGCAGCGAGCGTAGATGGCCAAGGCGGTGGTGGTGCATCGAGTGTTGCAACCATGGAGCTTTGACGATGTGAGTTGCAACCTGATGGCGACGGGGGTTTGCAACCTGTTGGCGGCAGAGCTTCAACCAGAATTGACCACCTGTCGTCCACCGAATGTCGTTCGCCATGGAAGCTGGAAACCGCTCGAATCGCCTGATTAGGCAGAGTGGGTTGGCTCCTAATCCCCATGGGTGGCCTTTTTAATGAATAGCCCCACAAACTGATGGCTCCTAACCGGATGTTGGAAGCGAGTCATGTAAAATTACAACGCAAGGGGAAATCTTATGTTGGTAGGGCGAGCAGTGGGGTGCCATAGAGACATCGGAAAATTCTGGCTCGCTCGGTGGACCGGCATGAAAATTACTTATACTTCACCCACTGATTATTTTCAATGTGAGTCCCACCACAACTTAATTAAAAATTCAGTTTAATGAAAATTTAAATTCAAAGTAATACAACCAAATGTTAATATAGATTACATGGAGCTCTTAGGAGTTGTTTGGTTACGAAGATTTTGCTAAACTAGTTTCCTCTAAATGTGCTTATGGTTATAACCAAACTAAAACCATGTTTGGTTAGCATACCAGATTTGAGGATAAGCAAAAATTAGTTTTCATAAACCTGGAAAAGTGGGTTTATGGAAAAACGACGATTCAACGTTTTTCTATACACCGATTCAGCGTATCCATATTTTGAAGCCTCGTGCTTGACGAGACTTCCTCGAGACCTCGACGATGCCATCCTCACCTCCACCAACCACCACGGTCAGATTATACACCAGGTCAAACACGCTCATACCATCGCCGTTGGTTGTCGCTCGCCGGCTAAGCTACAACACTCTAGTCAGGCACCATGGGAGTGCAGGCGACAGAGCCGGGAGTCGGTGGCGGAGGGAGCTCACCAGAGAGGGTTTCTCCTGCAATTGAGGGGCTGGGCAGTTAGCTAGGTTGAATAGATGGTGCACATAGGAGGACTTGATGAAAGAGCCGCCGTGGTGTCCGTGGTGGAGGCGTGGAGATACTCGCCGAGGTTGGAGGAGAAGGCCGAGAAAAGGAAAAAATGGGTGCTCAGGATAGTTGATTGGCAGTGGAAGGACGTCCATGGTGAAAGCGTGGACCTACTCGCCGGGGTTGGAAGAGCGGCGACGCTTGTGGCCAAGCAGAGCAGCCATGCACGGCAGGTGCTCGACACGGTGTCTCGAGGACGGGGGCGAGGGGAGAAAGGGGAGCTGCACGGTGGCGCAAGAGTAAAGCAGCAGGCAGGGCAGCGCTGCCGCAGCGGCCATGTCCATCCGTTAGCTTGTTTGGCGCTGGGAGCAACTCCTATTGCGCGGCTGGCCATGTCGTTCATGGCATGTTGTGAGAGAAAAAGGGGCGGGAGCTGGCTTGAGAATTGATTGGATGAGGACGATAGCATGGTCGAAGGGACTTCCAAACAAAGAATTTATTAAACTTGTTTTTACCATTTTCTTATCCAATCAAGATTTTCTATATGCTTATTCCTAACCGAATTGTTAACAAAACTGGTTTTCTAAAAAATCTATTTAAAGCATGTTTTACTAAAACTAGACACTTACAGTTTTTATCCAAACAACCACTTATAATAGATATATGTAACAACTCAGCCTCTGATATAAGCATATTATTTGGATTAATAGTGACTAGTGGTAATAAAATCTCTACGTAATAAGTTTATCATGTGTACTCGAATTTATAGAAATACGATATGCTCGAGATTTGGAGGAGTGAAACGGTTTTTAGTTATAATATCTCTAATATAATTTATATCAAACTTTTATACTTTCGTATAAAACATTTTATTATGTCCAATTCAAAATATATATGCTACATAATTAATGATTATTATCTTTTTAGTTAGTGTAATAGACCAAGTATTGTGTTTTTTGTTATACAATTGTAGTGTGTATCATTACAAAAAGTACATTTGAACTGTGATAAATATAAATTGTATTTTGTAGTAAAATTCACTTGAATAATTGTCAATAGTCACATAAAGTATATAGCATGAATGTTTATGTATATTTTAATATTTTTAAACATCATTGTAGAGACCTGCAAAGCATATGGTGAAACAAATATCTTAATAATGATTTTCTAGTGTAAGATTAGTAGGCATATTTCTATAAAATTCTAGTGTATAAGTTGAGTCGTTTGTATTGTTTTTCATTGTTTTGGTCAAACATGTCCTTAAGTAACCATGAGTTCAATAATAATTGAACACCTGCTCTCTAAATTTTATTCAACTACCACTTATAGAAATCATCAATGAACATAAAAATATCATGGCTTCTGCTACTTATGTATCTACTAGTTAGCGTGCACGTGCAACACACGTCTCAACCAAAGCAGCACATGAAATTCATGTGTATTGAATTATGTAGTGTCGATAATCCTTGCCTCTCTAAAGGTGAAGTTCAATGCAAACCCCATATTTTACCTTCTGAGGATGTATGTGAGGTTGGGGTAGACCAAAAAGAAATCATAATCCAAGAAGAAATTGCAATCATATAGTAAAGATTTCATAATGTCTGATTTATTCTGTGAACTTGGAAGGACTTATAATACATACTAGATGATACTCCGCGCGTTGCTGCGGAAGTATGAGCAAACAATTATGTGTGGAGATGTGGATTTAGTTAAGCAAATGGGAAGAGATAAACCTGACCAAACAGAAATACATGTCTCAATCAAGATAATCATGTGTTATATAGAACCAAACTCAATGAATAATTCTTGGAAAAAACATTAGTCCCTAATGGGCGAAAAAGAATACAATTATTTAGATTGCAAGAACATGATTATTGTGTCTGTATGTAAGGCTGGATGTTTGGTGAAAATAGGTAAGCAAGCTTGTAATTTGAGGTCGCCCTGGCCTCACCTCCGAAAGGTAGCAAGATAAATAAAAGGGACAATTGCATTTTTACCCCTAGTTGGTTCCTACACACGGGTTTTGCCCTTACTTTTCGAGCTTGCTCAGTTTTGCCCTTACTTTTTCCATCGAGGTCTGATACGTCTCCAACGTATCTATAATTTTTGATTGCTCCATACTATTATATTATCTGTTTTGGATGTTAATGAGCTTTATTTTACACTTCTATATCATTTTTGGGACTAACCTATTAACCGGAGGCCCAGCCCAAATTGGTGTTTTTTGCCTATTTCAGTGTTTCACAGAAAAGGAATATCAAATGAAGTCCAAACGGAATGAAACCTTCGGAAACGTGATTTTCTCAACAAACGTGATCCAGGAGACTTGGAGTGGGCGTCAAGAAACAATCAAGGAGGCCACGAGGCAGGGGGCGCGCCTACCCCCCTGGGCGCGCCCTCCACCATCGTGGGGCCCTTGTTGCTCCTCCGATCTACTTCTTCCTCCTATATAAGTCCACGTACCCCGCAAACATCCAGGAGCACCACAAAAACCTAATTCCACTGCTGCAACCTTCTGTACCTGAGAGATCCCATCTTGGGGCCTTTTTCGGAGCTCTGCTGGAGGGGGCATTGATCACAGAGGGCCTCTACATCAACTCCATGGCCTCTCTGGTGATGTGTGAGTAGTTTACTTCAGACCTTCAGGTCCATAGCTAGTAGCTAGATGGCTTCTTCTCTCTCTTTGGATCTCAATACAAAGTTCTCCTCGATTCTCTTGGAGATCTATTCAATGTAATCTTCTTTTGTGGTGTGTTTGTCGAGATCCGATGAATTGTGGGTTTATGATCCAGATTATCTATGAACAATATTTGATTCTTCTCTGAAAATTCTTTTATGTATGATTTGTTTATCTTTGCAAGTCTCTTCGAATTATCAATTTGGTTTGGCCTACTAGATTTATCTTTCTTGCAATGGGAGAAGTGCTTAGCTTTGGGTTCAATCTTGCAGTGCCTGATCCCAATGACAGTAGGGGAAACGACATGTATTGTATTGTTGCCATCGAGGATAAAAATATGAGGTTTATATCATATTGCATGAGTTTATCCCTCTACATCATGTCATCTTGCTTAAGGCGTTACTCTGTTCTTATGAACTTAATACTCTAGATGCATGCTGGATAGCGGTTGATGTGTGGAGTAATAGTAGTAGATGCAGAATTGTTTCGGTCTACTTGTCATGGACGTGATGCCTATATACATGATCATGCCTGGATATTCTCATAATTATTCGCTTTTCTATCAATTGCTCGACAGTAATTTGTTTACCCACCGTAATACTTATGCTCTCTTGAGAGAAGCCACTAGTGAAACCTATGGCCCCTAGGTCTATTTTCCATCACACAAGTTTCCAGTCTATTTTATTTTGCAATATTTACTTTCAATCTATATCATAAAAATACCAGAAGTATTTATCTTATTATTATTATCTCTATCAGATATCACTCTTGCAAGTGGCCGTGAAGGGATTGACAACCCCTTTATCGCGTTGGTCGCGAGGTTCTTATTTGTTTGTGTAGGTACGAGGTGACTCGCGCGTGGTCTCCTACTGGATTGATACCTTGGTTCTCAAAAACTGAGGGAAATACTTACACTGCTTTACTGCATCACCCTTTCCTCTTCAAGGGAAAACCAACGCAGTGCTCAAGAGGTAGCAAGGTCCCTCGAATGCCCTTTGACCGTTTGACCAAAACTTTGAAAATTCATAACTAATTCATATGAACTCAGAAAAATGCAAATAAGATATCAAAATGTTCAGATAAACATTACCTTTATGTGCATATCATTTGCATTCAGGAAAAAAGCACCCTTTAAAATACCTTAGGTAATTCATGTTATTAACATTGTTAAAAATAAAAAGGGTATAAACAATATTTTTTTCATGAATGAAAATTACATGCAATGTAGGTGATGTTTTCTGAAGATCCTGTTATCTTACTTGCATTTTTCTGTGTTCGTATCAACTTGTTATGAAGTTTACAAATAATGGTCAAAGTCGTTAGAACATTCTAATAAGATGATATGAACTCAGAAAAATACAAATAAGATATCTGGATGTTCAGAAAACATCACCTACATTTACCTCAGCGAGACAGGAGGGGCTGGGTGCAGAGCTCGGGTATAAGAGGGAGGGGTGAGCTCACGTTGAAAGGCATCTGTGCGCTTGGGGCAATGACGCAGCTAGTGAGGTAATACCGAGGCGCGTCAATTGCTGGTTGAAAACTATTTCCAAACCCCCTCTTTGGCCCTCCCTTTGTGATGGGCCATTGAGAATTTCTAAAAGGGCTCCCTCTCCTTCGGACGAGGGTAAAGCCCTACAATACTCGAATTCAAATCCTTTTTAGCTACCAATTTTGTTCTTACTCTGGCAGTTCCCTGGCCTGGTGTGTCGACCAGCTTTGATGAGTTTGTGGCTGGCTGGTCTTCTTCTTTCAATGTAACCACAATAGTTCATCTGCTGTTCTAAGGAAAAAGAGTCTTGACACAACTATTCATACTATGCGGAGATTGTGACGGCAAATACTGGAGCACCTTATTAGCACTCTCACAACTGACTGACATATACGTACAATGGTACACTTTTGCAAAGGCATCCTTCTCTTTCTCTAACCTGTCGACTTCAGGTCTTCCTTCTTCAGGGAGTCTGCTGAAACGCTGGCAATCCTGACCTGTTTCAACCAATGAATGCTGCTGTAGGTGCTTGTTACTGAAATCATTCAGCTTTACAATTGCAGTTCATAGTTGTACGTTGTCTGTCAGCATTCAGCTTGATGTTTCAGAAATATGCTTACTGGCTACTGCCTTTGGGTTCTTGTTACTAATGTCATCGAAATAATGCCTTCCGGCTTAATAGTAAGCTATTGATGTGCCAAATTAGTTTTCATTCATACCCGTTCGTAGGCTATTGCGGCTCAAATGAACACTCAATATCTAAAAGTGCAACTTTCTGCCAGCCACCAAACTTGCACTAATTGTCACATCCCTAGTTCTGGTATGACCTAGACCAGCTAGTTAGTTGTGCATCATGTTCAAATTCCATTTAAATTTGAAATGGGAATTGTGAAACCCTCAGAATCATTTATGAAAATGACCCAAGTAAAAGTTGCTCCAAAAAGGTCCAAGAAAATGTTCATGTTGCTCTTTGAAAATATTGGTCAGAGGTAAAATTCAAACCAACATTTTCAGGAGCTCATAAGTATTTATCTTGGGCATTTAGAATTAATGCAGTAATTATTTGCTTTGGATATATAATGTTATATATATATATATATAATATTGTCCAAAAATTATGCCAGTAGTTGAGGAGCTCAGGAATAATACCACTAACCCCTGCAAAAATTGGCATAAGTAAATAAAATGATTTAGTATTTTTACTAAATCAAAACAAATGTCAGAAAAATAGAAAAGAAAAACAAAAGGGAAATACTTACCTGGACCTTACCTGCAGCCTGGCAGCCCGGTGGCCCATCAGGCCGGCCCAGCTGACTGGCGCTGCCAGTCGTCCTCCTCCTCGAGCCAGAAGGACGAGCACGCGCGCGCGCCCGAGAGCGCCACGCCACCAGGGCGTCTGCCTGTGTCCCCAGGCCAGCTCGACACCGCGGCCGACCTCCTTGGTGCTGTCCCGATCGCTCTGACTCCCCCTCACTCTCCCCGTGTCCATCCCCCTCCTCTGATCTCTCTGCGCAGCACCACTGGACGCCACCATCACCGCAGCTCGCCGCTGCCGCGGCCACAGCCATCTCCTCACCCCTCTGTCGTGTCCACCAGCACCGCCGTTGAGCTCCGCCTCCCCAAGCCGAAGGAATCGAGCCCGGATGCCCTGCATCGCCTCCACGCCATCGTCTTCAACCTCGGGTTGACTGAGATCGCCGTCGCCCGTACGTCGCCATCAGGCCGCCCCCGAGCTCACCATCTCCTTCATACGAACCGCCGTGAGCCCCTGCCTCTTTCCCCTCTCCCCCCGTGCTCTTCTCCTCGACATAGTAGCTGCTTCACCGACGACCGAATCGCGCCGGCGACGATGATGATCATGGAGCCCCGAAGATGAAGATCAAAAGGAGCAATATGATATTGGCCATATCATGTCACTATTATTTGATTGCATGTGATGTTTATCATGTTTTTGCATCTTATTTACTTAGAACGACGGTAGTAAATAAGATGATCCCTCATTAAAATTTCAAGAAAGTGTTCCCCCTAACTGTGCACCGTTGTGAAAGTTCGTCGTTTCGAAGCACCACGTGATGATCGGGTGTATAGATTCTTACGTTCGAATACAACGGGTGTTGACGAGCCTAGCATGTACAGACATGGACTCGGAACACAGGCGAAACACTTAGGTTAACTTGACGAGCCTAGCATGTACAGACATGGCCTCGGAACACAAGAGACCGAAAGGTCGAGCATGAGTCGTATGGTAGATACGATCAACATGAAGATGTTCACCGATGTTGACTAGTCTGTCTCACGTGATGATCGGACACGGCCTAGTTGACTCGGATCATGTAATCACTTAGATGACTGGAGGGATGTCTATCTGAGTGGGAGTTCATAAGATGAACTTAATTATCCTGAACATAGTCAAAAGGTCTTCGCAAATTATGTCGTGGCTCACGTTTCTATTCTACTGTTTAGATATGTTCCTAGAGAAAATTTAGTTGAAAGTTGATAGTAGCAATTATGAGGACTAGGTCTGTAAACTGAGGATTGTCCTCATTGCTTCATAGAAGGCTTATGTCCTTAATGCACCGCTCAGTGTGCTGAACCTCGAACGTCGTCTGTGGATGTTGCGAACATCTGACATACACGTTTTGATGACTACATGATAGTTCAGTGCGTAATGCTAAATGGTTTAGAATTGAGGCACCAAAGATGGTTTTTGAAACATCGCAGAACATATGAGATGTTCCAAGGACTGAAATTGGGATTTCAGGCTCGTGCCCACGTCAAGAGGTATAAGACCTCCGATGATTTTCTTAGCCTGCAAACTAAGGGAGAAAAGCTCAATTGTTGAGCTTGTGCTCAGATTGTCTGAGTACAACAATCGCTTGAATCAAGTGGGAGTTGATCTTCCAAATGAAATAGTGGTAGTTCTCCGAAGTCATTACCACCAAGCTGCTAGAGCTTCGTGATGAACTATGATATATCAGGGACATATATGATGATCCTTGAGATATTCGCGATGTTTGACACCACAAAAGTAGAAATCAAGAAGGAGCATCAATTGTTGATGGTTGGTGAAACCACTAGTTTCAAGAAGGGCAAGGGCAAGAAGGGGTACTTCATGAAACGGCAATTCAGCTGCTGCTCTAGTGAAGAAACCCAAGGTTGAACCCAAACCCGAGACTAAGTGCTTCTGTAATAAGGGGAACAGCCACTGGAGCAGAATTACCCTAGATACTTGGTAGATGAGAAGGCTAGCAAGGTCGATAGAAGTATATTGGATATACATTGTGTTGATGTGTACTTTACTAGTACTCCTAGTAGCACCAGGGTATTAGATACCGGTTCGGTTGCTAAGTGTTAGTAACTCGAAATAAAAGCTACGGAATAAACGGAGACTAGATAAAGGTGAGCTTACGATATGTGTTGGAAGTGTTTCCAATGTTGATATGATCAAGCATGGCATGCTCCCTCTACCATCGAGATTGGTGTTTGCATAGAGCATAGACATTATTGGGTTATGTCTATCGCAATACGGTTATTCATTTAAGGAGAATAATGGTTACTCTGTTTATTTGAATAATACCTTCAATGGTCTTACACCTAAAATGAATGGTTTGTTGAATCTCGATCGTAGATGATACACATGTTCATGCCAAAAGATATAAGATAGTAATGATAGTACCACCTACTTGTGGCACTGCCACGTAAGTCATATCGGTATAAAACGCATGAAGAAGCTCCATGTTGATGGATCTTTGGGCTCACTCGTTTTGAAAAGTTTGAGACATGCGAACCATGTCTATTGGCGTATATGCATGGAGAAACTCCATGCAAATGGACCATTTGGACTCACTTGATTTTGAATCACTTGAGACATGCAAATCATACCACATGGGCAAGATGACTGAAAGCCTCGGTTTCAGTAAAATGGAACTAGAAAGCAACTTGTTGGAAGTAATACATTTTGATGTGTGCAGTCCATTGAGTGCTGAGGCATGTAGTGGATATCGTTATGTTCTTACTTCACAGATGATTTGAGTAGATGTTGAGTATATTTACTTGATGAATCACGAGTCTGAATTATTGAAAGGTTCAAGTAATTTCAGGGTGAAGTTGAAAGATCATCGTGACAAGAGGATAAAATATCTATGATATGATCATAGAGATGAATATCTGAATTACGAGTTTGGCACAGAATTAAGACATTGTGGAAATTGTTTCACAACTAATACAGCCTGGAACACCATAGTGTGATGGTGTGTCCGAACATCATAACTGCACCCTATTGGATATGATGCATACCATGATGTCTCTTATCGAATTACCACGATAGTTTATGGGTTAGGCATTAGAGACAACCACATTCACTTTAAATAGGGCACCACGTAATTCCGGACACCGTATGAACTATGGTTTAGAGAAACCTAAGCTGTCATTTCTTACAAGTTTGGGGCTGCGACGCTTATGTGGAAAAGTTTCAGGCTGATAAGCTCGAACCCAAAGCAGATAAATGCATCTTCATAGGACACCCAAAACAGTTGGGTATACCTCCTGTCTCAGATCCGAAAGCAATAAGGGATTGTTTCTGGAATCGGGTCCTTTCTCGAGGAAAAGTTTCTCTCGAAAGAATTGAGTGGGAGGATGGTGGAGACTTGATGAGGTTATTAAACTGTCTCTTCAACTAGTGTGTGGCAGGGCACAGGAAGTTGTTCCTGTGGCACCTACACCAATTGAAGTGGAAGCTTATGATAGTGATCATGAAACTTCAGATCAAGTCACTCCCAAACCTCGTAGGACGGATGTTGAGTGCAGATGGATTTTAGAAGGAAGACGGACAATGATGGTAAATTTCACCATTAAGAAAGCTCGACTTGTCGTTAAGATGTTTTCCGACAAGTTCAAGGAGTTGACTACGATGAGACTTTCTCACTCGTAGCAATGCTAAGAGTCTGTTGGAATTATATTAGCGATTACTGCATTATTTATGAAATCTTGCAGATAGGATGTGAAAACATTGTTTCCTTGATGTTTTTTTTTTGAGGAAAGGTTGTATGTGATACAAACCGGAAGGTTTTGTTAATCTTGAAAGATGCTAATAAGTATGCAAAGCTCCAGCAATCCTTCTAAGGACTGGAGTAAGCATCTCAGAGTTGAAATGTATGCTTTGATAAGATGATCAAAGTTTTGGGTGTATAAAAAGTTTATGAGAAACTTGTATTTCCAAAGAAGTGAGTGGGAGCACTATAGAATTTCTGATGAATATATGTTGTTGACATATTGTTGATCAAAAATGACGTAGAATTTCTGGAAAGCATATAGGGTTATTTGGAAAGTGTTTTTCAATGGAAAGCCTGGATTAAGCTACTTGAACATTGAGCATCAAGATCTATAAGGATAGATCAAAACCCTTAATGGTACTTTCAAATGAGCACATACCTTGACATGATCTTGAAGGTGTTCAAGATGGACCAGTCAAAGAAGGAGTTCTTGCCTGAGTTGTAAGGTATGAAGTTAAGACTTAAAGCTCGACCACGGCAGAAGAAAGAGAAAGGACGAATGTCGTCCCCTATGCTTTTGTCATAGGCTCTATACGGTATGCCATGCTGAGTACCGCACCTGATGTGTGCCTTGCCACATATCTGGCAAGAGGGTACAAAGGTAATCTAGGAGTAGATCACAAGATAGCGGTCTAAATTATCCTTAGAGGAATAAGGATATGTTTCTCGGTTATGGAGGTGATAAAGAGTTCGACGTAAAGAGTTACGTCGATGCAAGCTTAACACCTATCCGGATAGCTCTGAGTAGAGATACCGGATACGTATAATGGAGCAACAATTTAGAATAGCTCCAAGTAGAACAGTTATTTGAAATGGCTCCAAATATAGCGTAGTAGCTGCATCTACAAGATGACATAGAGATTTGCGAAGTACATACGGATCTGAAAGATTCAGACCCGTTGACTATAACATCTCTCACAAGCATAACATGTTCAAACCCAGAACTCATCGAGTGTTAATCACATGGTAATGTGAACTAGATTATTGACTCTAGTAAACTCTTTGGGTGTTAGTCACATGGGGATGTGACCTTGAGTGTTAATCACATATCGATGTGAACTGGATTATTGACTCTAGTGCAAGTGGGAGACTGTTGTAAATATGCCCTAGAGGCAATAATAAATTAGTTATTATTATATTTCCTTGTTCATGATAATCGTTTATTATCCATGCTAGAATTGTATTGATAGGAAACTCAGATACATGTGTGGATACATAGACAACACCATGTCCCTAGTAAGCCTCTAGTTGACTAGCTCATTGATCAGTAGATGGTTACGGTTTCCTGACCATGGACATTGGATGTCGTTGATAACGGGATCACATCATTAGGAGAATGATGTGATGGACAGGACCCAATCCTAAGCCTAGCACAAAGATCATGTAGTACGTATGCTAAAGCTTTTCTAATGTCAAGTATCATTTCCTTAGACCATGAGATTGTGCAACTCCCGGATACCGTAGGAATACTTTGGGTGTGCCAAACGTCACAACGTAACTGGGTGGCTATAAAGGTACACTACAGGTATCTCCGAAAGTGTCTGTTGGGTTGGCACGAATCGAGACTGGGATTTGTCACTCCGTGTGACAGAGAGGTATCTCTGGGCCCACTCGGTAGGACATCATCATAATGTGCACAATGTGACCAAGGAGTTGATCACGGGATGATGTGTTACGGAACGAGTAAAAGAGACTTGCCAGTAACAAGATTGAACAAGGTATCGGGATACCGACGATCGAATCTCGGGCAAGTACAATACCGCTAGACAAAGGGAATTGTATACGGGATTGATTAAGTCCTTGACATCGTGGTTCATCCGATAAGATCATCGTGGAACATGTGGGAGACAACATGGGTATCCAGATCCTGCTGTTGGTTATTGACCGGAGAGTCATCTCGGTCATGTCTGCATGTCTCCCGAACCCGTAGGGTCTACACACTTAAGGTTCGGTGACGCTAGGGTTATAGAGATATTAGTATGCGGTAACCCGAAAGTTGTTCGGAGTCCCGGATGAGATCCCGGATGTCACGAGGAGTTCCGGAATGGTCCGGAGGTAAAGATTTATATATAGGAAGTCTTGTTTTGGTCGCCGGAAAAGTTTCGCGCATTGTCGGTATTGTACCGGGAGTGCCGAAAGGGGTCCGGGGGTCCACCAAGGGGGTCCACCTGCCCCGGGGGGCCACATGGGCTGTAGGGGTGTGCGCCTTGGCCTATATGGGCCAAGGGCACCATCCCCAAGAGGCCCATGCGCCAAGAGATAAGGGAAAGAAAGAGTCCTAAAGGGGGAAGGCACCTCCTAGGTGCCTTGGGGAGGATGGACTCCTCCCTGGCCGCACCCTTCCTTGGAGGAAGGGCCAAGGCTGTGCCCCCCCCCCCCTATCCCTTGGCCCTATATATAGTGGGGGGAAGGGAGGGCAGCCACATCTAAGCCCTGGCGCCTCCCTCTCCCTCCCATGACACATCTCCCTCCTCCCGCAGCGCTTGGCGAAGCCCTGTTAGAATCCCGCTACTTCCACCACCACGCCGTCGTGCTGCTGGATCTCCATCAACCTCTCCTTCCCACTTGCTGGATCAAGAAGGAGGAGACGTCGCTGCTCCATACGTGTGTTGAATGCGGAGGTGCCCTCCGTTCGGCGCTAGGATCATCGGTGATTTGGATCACGACGAGTACGACTCCATCAACCCCGTTCTCTTGAACGCTTCCGCGCGCGATCTACAAGGGTATGTAGATCCACTCCTCCCTCGTTGCTAGATGACTCCATAGATAGATCTTGGTGACACGTAGGAAAATTTTGAATTTATGCTACGTTCCCCAACATAAACCGCCTGTTAACTAACCGAGTCACTGACGTGTGGACCCCACACGTCAAGTTTGACTTGGTCAACGCCTTTGACCTGCTGACGCAATGCTGCTGTCATGCTGACGCAATATATCATTTTCTGGTATTAAAATAAATTAGGAAATTCCATAAAATTCATAGAAATTCAACTGTAGCTCAGATTGAAATAATTTATCTATGAAAAATTATCAGAAAAATTCAATCTATCCATCTATACCAGTTTCATGCATGTCAAACCAACTTATACCTACTGTATAAGTGAAACACTAAAATGGCTTATATAAAGAGCTTATTTTAGAGATGCATTTGAATCTTTGGTTCAAATGGATTTCATCCAAATAAAAGCCAGTTGCATTAGCTCAATCAGCATCACATATTCATGCCATGATCATGCATCATATTGTTGCATATGCTTGTCTTTGATTATCGACACCGTTCCTTCTCGATAGGTCTTGCTCCGGAGACCGATCCAGAGTACCTGTCAGAGGAGCAGTGCCCCCCTGTTGATCTACCAGGCAAGCAAACCCCCTTGTTCATTCCGATACAATCCCACTCTCTCGCTCCTGCTCTCTTTTATTGCATTAGGACAACAACGATTCAACTGCTACTTTATGCTGCGGTAGTTGAACCCATTCCTCTGCATGACCTGTCATTGCCACAGTAAATAGTTAAAACCCACTAGCATGTGTAGGAGTTGATTGAGCCATGTTGTGTTCTTGCCATGCCATGCCTGCTATTGCTTAGAGTTGTGTCAGGTCTGATTCATCGGGAATGAATTGGAGTGGTACGATATGTTCTGGTGCTGAGAGTTAAGCGTGTGAACACGATTTGGTAAAGGTAGCGGTGAGAGGCCATGTAGGAGTACATGGTGGGTTGTCTCACTGGAACCGTCCTTAAGCACTGAGTTCCGTGTATGTTGTCCAATGACTAGCTACTACCACACATTGGAATGCTTAAGTGCCCCTCTCGACTTATTAACCAACTTGATCTCTGTCCAGGAGTCGCAAATAGTTTCTAGTGTTTGTAGGTAGTGTTAGTAGTCTACCAAGTGGCACCTGACCAGGTGGGCTTGGGACAAACTAGGCACAAGTGGCATGGTGTACCAAGCGTAGATCCATCCGGCAAGGTGGGCTTGGGAACCCTGCATATATCGTTTGGGGCCATGAGCGACACCCCGGCCGAATCTCCTTGCGGATGGAACCCGAATAGGCGATAAACCTGGACTAGAGTCTTGTGTGGTTAGTCAGGTCGTGGCCGACACCCTCGCCAGGCTTCCGCTTGAAGGTTGCCGAGATACATGACGTGTACATGGTGATAAGTGGTGAGAGCATGTGTGAAGAAGTACACCCCTGCAGGGTTATCATGATCTATTCGAATCGCCGTGTCCTCGGTTATGGACTTCTTGGATGCTTATGTGGTACATAGACAACTTAAAGTGGATACTCTAAAATGCTCAATACAAGTGTGAGTGCTATGGATGGCCTTCTCGTAAGAAGACGAGGATGAATCCATAGTGGTGTATTGATGTGGTGATTAGTGGACTCGTGTGCGCTGCCTCAGCTCAAAGAAGTTTCTCGTTGTCGTAGAACAGGATAGCCACTGAGTCAAAGCTGGCTTGCTGCAACTAAACCCCACATTACCTTCTTGATACAAATGCATGTATGATAGGATCTGATGTAAGTCTTGCTGAGTACCTTTGTACTCACGTTTGCTTTATTTATGTTTTGCAGGTGAGACATCTGTCTCACTAGTAGTGCCGCTTGGACTTCGACGAGTAGCTTGCACCTCAGCTACGATCTTGTGCCCTTGGGAGGGACTTGTAGATAGTCAGGCCTCTTAGCCTCTTCTTTTGTAGTTGTTTGTACCCAGACATGTAATGCTTCCATTGCTTGTATGCTCTGAATGATGGGTCATGTGACCCCTTTTTGTATTTTATGATATGTGGCTCTTCTGAGCCTTTATCTATATGAGTTTGCGTTATGTTGTGATGCCATGTTGTACAGCACATACTTGCATGTTATGCGTACGTGTGACGTGTATTGCTATGTGTGGGATCCGACAATCTAGTTGTTTATCCTTGGCAGTCTCTCTTATGGGGAAATGTAGTCTAGTGCTTCCTTGAGCCATAGTAGTCCGCTACAGCCCGGTTCACCGGAGTCCTGCTAGCCCAGCACTACTGCTCAGGACACTTGATTGGCTGGCATGTGCTTCACTTTGTTCCTGTGTCTGTCCCTTCGGGGAAATGTCACGCGGTGACATCCAGAGTCCTGCCTAGCCTGCTACAGCCCGGGTTCCCCAGAGTCCTGTTAGCCCAGTGCTACAGCCCGGATTCACACACTGCTGACCGACATGCTCGATGTGAATCATGTATGCCTGTCCCCATGGGTTAGTGCCGCTTTGGGTTCACGACTAGCCATGTCGGCCCGGGTTCTCTGTCATATGGATGTTAGCGACACAATCATATATGTGAGCCAAAAGGCGCAAACGGTCCCGGGCCAGGGTAAGGCGACACCCGTGGGAATACCGTGCGTGAGGCCGCAAAGTGATATGAGGTGTTACTGGCTAGATCGATGTGACTTGGAATCGGGCTCCCGACAGCTTTGGTATCAAAGCCTGACTGCCTGTAGGATTTCCAAGCCAACCTGGTCGAAGTTGAGTCTAGAAATTCTTTAGCTATATAGGGGAATTGATTGTGGAAGGGAACGTAAGGCTCTTTTTACTCCTTATACCTCATGCCCTTCTGATCTGAGTCATCCTATCTTTCCTACGGGGTTAAGGAACTAGGCTTCCCCTTCCGTCTATCAGGATCACGTGTTACTACTCCGTAGTCTCTTAGGATTGGTTGATCAGAGTCTTATCCCAGTTCAAGTACTTCCGGTGTAGTCTGTTTAGTAATATCTCAGAACCTTAAGTGATGATGTTGAGTATGGTGCTACCCCATCATTTGCAGGATGTCTCATTTTGAGCATTTTACTGTCGTTATGCTGCCGGAATTGTCCTAGGAGTTCAAGAGATAGTATTTTCCTTGTACTATATTCTACACCCTTATGATGACGCTGAATCCATCCTTGTTTTCCTTGGTTTCGTTCTTCAGGATGTTGCCGGTTAATCGAAGTTCTGTTGATCGTAGCCGGAACCACGGAGATGGTAGGGATGAGGTTCCTCCCGATCAGTCTTCGTTGGCAAAGTTCATGTTAGAAGTTGAGATGAACAAGCGTGAGACCAACCGCTTGTTAGCACGTATCGAGGAGAACACCGCACCCCAGTGCAAGGAGTCAGCGACCATCTATGATTTCATTGGTCTGAAACCACCTACCTTCCATCATTCCATCGAACCACTCGATGCAGATGACTGGCTTCGTAGCATCACTCACAAGCTGCGTTCTGCGAACGTAGCTGAAAGTGACAAGGTCACCTATGCTACATATCACCTGGAAGGTCCTGCTAGTCTTTGGTGGCAGAACTATGAGGCTATGCTTCCAGCTGGCCAGATAACCACCTGGAGAGATTTCACTGAGGCTTTTCACGAGCATCACATTCAGGCTCTCATTGACTGCAAGAGAGATGAGTTCTGTAGTTTCACTCAGAGTAGGATGGCTGTTGATGCTTACAGTAGGAAATTTGAGAACCTTGCCTGCTATGCTACAGAAGAGGTGTCCACAGACGCCAAGAAGCAGGCTAGGTTCCGGAAGGGTCTCAACCCCAAGTTGCGTCGTGATCTACACTTGCATCCTTGCAATACATTCCAGGCTCTTATGAACAAGGGCATTAATGCAGAGACAACTCAACTCCCTTACGAGGAGTCTCGTAAGAACACCCGTGATTTGGGTTCTTCCTCCGGTTCTAGTTCTCAGAAGCGCCGGATTTGGATTCCGAACTCCGCTCTTCCACCCGGTTATACAACAAGGCCTTCTTGTGTGGCACCTCACCCAGTTCAACCGTATGCTACACCCATGCCTATTGGTAGACCACTTGTCAATGCGGGTCCATGTCATACCTCCAAGATTTGTTACAAGTGCGGAGAGCCAGGCCACATTGCCCGTATTTGCACTCAGACCCGTGTTGCTCCACCCCAGCCCGAGAAGTCTGTTGGCAGTGGTAGTAAGCCATCACGCAAGATGATCAGTGCCAAGTCAGCTCCCACTGAACTTGGACGTGTACATCACGTCTCAGCTAAAGACGCTCATGATGATCCAGATGTCGTTCTTGGCACACTCCTTGTCAACTGTCATCCAGATTCGGTTCTATTCAATACTGGAGCATCTCACTCCTTCATTTCCGAAAGTTATGCCCGCTTGCACGACATGTCATTTTGTGATATGCCCTCCCCACTACTCATTCAAACTCCTGGATCCAAGTGGCAAACTTCTAGGATAAGTTATGGCAATGAAATACATGTTGACAGACTTGTATTCCTAGCTTCCTTGATATCCCTTAAGTCTTCAGATATTAACATCATCTTGGGTATGGACTGGATGAAAGCTCACTATGCCAAGATTGATTGTTACACCAGGTCTGTTCAGCTCACACACCCCTCTGGCAAGATAGTCACTGTCTCCACCAAAATTGCAAAGCGTCAACTCTATTCTCTAAATGCAAGCCCTCTTCCTGACCTTGAAGATATCCCGGTAGTCCACGACTTTCCGGATGTCTTTCCAGAGGAACTGCCAGGTATTCCACCTGACAGAGATGTAGAGTTTGTTATAGATCTTATCCCCGAAACCGCCCCAATTTCTAGGAGACCTTACAAGATGGCACCCTTAGAGCTAGCCGAGCTTAAGAAACAGCTTGATGAGTCCTTGCAAAAGGGTTTCATCCGTCCTAGTCCTTCTCCCTAGGCTTGCCCCGTCCTCTTTGTCAAGAAGAAGGATGGTACGGACCGGATGGTTGTAAATTATCGCCCCGTTAATTTGGTCATGATAAAGAACAAGTATCCGCTCCCCAGGATCAACGATCTGTATGATCAGCTCGTTGGATCCTCAGTCTTGTCCAAGATGGATTTGAGGTTAGGCTACCACCAAATCAAGATCAGAAACGGGGACATTCCTAAAACGGCTTTTGTCACTCGTTATGGCCAGTACGAGTACACTGTCATGTCCTTTGGTCTAACCAACGCTCCAGCTACGTTCTCCCGCTTGATGAACTTGATCTTCATGGAGTACTTAGATAAGTTCGTCGTGGTTTACCTCGATGATATCCTTATTTACTCGAAGAACGAGGAAGAGCATGCCGAACATCTTAGACTTGTGTTAGAAAAACTCAGAGAACACCGCCTTTATGCCAAGTTCTCCAAGTGTGAATTTTGGTTGCCAGAAGTGACCTACCTAGGACACGTAATCTCTGGTAAGGGCATTGCTGTCAATCCCGAGAGAGTTCAGGCCGTTCTTGATTGGACTCCTCCTGAAACAGTTAAACAAGTTAGGAGTTTCCTTGGTCTAGCCAGTTATTGTCGCCGCTTTGTTGAGAACTTCTCCAAAGTGGCCAAACCTCTGACGGAACTTCTCAAGAAAGATAAAAAGTTTGAGTGGTCCCCACAGTGTGAGTACAGTTTTCAGGAACTGAAAAGACGCCTGACTTCTGCTCCCGTACTTGTGCCACCGGATTTCACTAAAGACTTTGTTATCTACTGCGACGCCTCATGACAGGGACTAGGTTGCATCCTTATGCAAGATCGCCATGTGATTGCCTATGCATCTCGACAGTTGCATCCACATGAGGAGAATTATCCTACACATGATCTAGAGCTTGCAGCCGTAGTCTATGCACTTAAGACCTGGCGACATTACCTCCTTGGTAAACGTTGCGAGATTTACACCGATCACCAGAGTCTTAAGTATATCTTCACCCAACCAGATTTGAACCTTAGGCAAAGACGTTGGTTGGAGTTGATCTCAGATTATGACTTAGGAATTACCTACACCCCAGGCAAGGGGAATGTCATGGCTGATGCGCTAAGTCGTAAGTCCTATTGCAACAATCTCATGTTGCAGCAGGGCCAGCCACTTCTCCATGGGGAATTATGTAAGCTTAACCTTCACATTGCTCCTCATGGATTCCTTTCTACCTTGGTGGCGAAACCTACCCTTGAGGATCAGATCATTACTTATCAGAAGTTTGCTAGGGGTGTTATCCGCATCAAGAGAACCATTAAGAAGGGAGTTGGTGGATGTTTCTCTATGGATGATTGAGGTTTTGTTTTCTTTGAGAATCGCTTGGTGTGTCACACCCTAGTTAGTTCAAGCATTAGAGTGTGCATCATGTTTAAATTCCTCTTAAATTTGAAATGGGGAAGACAGAACCCCCAGCACCCCCTGGAAACAACTAGGGTTTACTAAAATTATTTTCAATGAACCTGAAATGCCCTTCTAAAAAGTTCACTCTCTTTGTCTTGGGTTAGAACCTCTGGCAAAATTGGTGCACAATTTTCTAGGTCAACAGAAGGTCATTGAATTAAATCATAAGTATTTGATTTTGGGCATTTAAATGCTATAAAATAATTTCAATGCTCAAATAATTCTGGAAATAAGTGTGGGCTGTTGGAAATATTCTGAGCAGAGCCCACAATTATTTTCAGGATTTTTGGAAACGTTTCAGTATTTTTAATAAAGCCCAATGGTTGCAGAAAAAATAGAAAAAGAAAACAAATCAGAAAAGAGAGAGAGAGAGAAACCTACATGGGCCTCACCTGTGCTGGCCCAGCCCACCTGGCCTGTGCCAGTCATCACCCACCTCTGCCAGTAGGCAGAGGCGTGTCACTGGCGTGTGCTCCCGCGGCCACCTCCTGCTTCCACCTCCTGCTGCCTCCTCGTCCCCATCCGAGCGCCACGGAGACGCCCAGCACCTCCCTGCACTCCTCCCCTCTCCCCCCCCCTCGTCTCCCTCACCCTCTCCCGCGATGGCCGAGCGCGATCCTCGCCGCCGTTCGCCGTAGTTGTCACCAGAGCCACCCTCTCGCTTCTCCGACAAGCCCATTAACTTCGCGATGCCGTCCTCGACCTCCTCGTCGACTCACGCGACGCCGGACGCCTCCAAGCACCTCCCCGATGCCTTCTTCTTCCTCGGTCCGCCGAGATCACCGGCAATGCCCCGACGACGTCCGACCTCCCCCGAGCCCGCTGAGACGCGTTCTGCAACCGCCGTGAGCTCCTCCACCGAACCCCCCTCTTCTCTGCTTCGTTTGCTCACCGTAGACGCCGCCCCCTTGCTCACCGTAGCACGCCGCCGCGCGAGCTCGACGCCGGCGTCACTCCGGTGACCATTTGGTCAGGCGCGGGTGCCTAACGCACTCACCGCACCTCGTAGCGCCTCGCTAGAGCGTCTGTTTCCCCGCTAGCTCGCTGCAGCAGCAAAACCACCAACGGCCGAGCTCCGGCCGCCGCCACGAGCTCGATTCCGGCGAGCTCGCTCCACCCCAGCTCCTCCCACTTGCCCCACTAGATGCGCGCGAGCCCCAGCTACGCGTAGGACCAAACCGCGGTCGATTTGGTCGCCTGTGGGCGATTTCCGAAGCTCTCCGCCGTCTCGGCCTCGCCGGCGACTCAACGCCGGCGGGATTAACCCCGCTGACCAGGGGTTTGACCCCAGTTTGACTCCGCCTGAGACACTGATAGGTGGGGCCGGCTCCTAACTAAATTTAGATTAGTTTAAATTAGAGCTAATCACTCTGTTAGAGGTTAATGACCTCGTAACTAACTCTCTCTCACTGACATGTGGGCCCAGGCCCCACTGACAGTTAATTAGAGTTAATTAACACTGTTAACTAGTTGAGTGCACTGACAGAGAGGGCCCACCAGTCAGGTTTGACCTGGGCTGGCGCCTTTGACCCGCTGACGTCACAGTGACGTATGCTGACGCATTAATTCAATTACTGGATTTATTCTTTAATAGGAAATTCCAGAAAATAGTCAAAACTTCTAAAAATCATAGAAAATCAACCATAGCTCCAAATGCAAAGATTTATATATGAAAAATGATCAGAAAAATTCAATCTATCCATCTGCTGTAATGGTTTCATGCATGACAAAACAAGTTAACCTTGCTGTTTAAGAAGAATAGGGTAATGCACTAATAAGGCCATGTTTAATGAGCTAATATTTGAATCTTTGATTCAAATGAGTTCATCCCCTTCTGTTTTAGCTTGCATTAGGCCAAGACACCTTCATCTTGCCATGTCATAGCATGCATCATATTGTTGCATATCGCCATGTGTTGATTATGTTTCGGTGTGTCTTTCGTGGTAGGTTCTGCCTCCGAGGATAACCCCGAGTATCCGTCTGAAGGGCAGTACCCTACTACCTCTACAACAGGCAAGCAACCCATTGATCATTCCGATACAACCCATGTTCTCGCTTCTGCTCTTGTTTACTGCATTAAGACAACGCGATTCAAACTGCTGTGTGCTACGGTAGTTGAACCCTTATCCTCTGCATGACCTATCATTGCCACAGTAACTAGATGAAACCCACTAGCATGTGTAGGAGTTGATTGAGCCATGTATGTGATTCCTACCTTGCTATGCCTGCTATGCTTAGAGTTGTGTCAGGTCTGGTTCATCTGGGTGATGAGCTAGAGTGATATGATTATGTCGGTAATGTGAGGGATGTGTTGAACATGTTTTCGTAAAGGTATCGATGAGAGGCCATGTAGGAGTACATGGTGGGTTGTTTCATTGAGACCGTCCATAAGAACTGAGATATGTATGCGTGATTTAAGATTCAGTTACTACCACACATTGGGCCCTGAAATACGACCCCGCTCGACTTACTGACCCATCTCGTCCTCTGTCCAGGAGTTGCAACTAGTTTCTGGTGTTTGTAGGTTATGTGTTGGCGGCCGTGCGTAGCGCTGACCCTAGGGGTGGGCTATGATGCAGTAGATACACCATGGCACGGTGTACCGAGTCGCCCGTTTGGTGTCTCGGGAACCCTGCACACATCGTTTGGGGCCATTGAGGACACCCCGGCTGGATTTCCTTGAGGATGGAACCTGAATAGGCGATAAACCTGGACTAGAGACTTGTGAGGTTAGTCAGGTCGTGGTCTACACCCACGTCGGTTTTCGCTTGAAGTCTGCCGAGCACATGTCGTGTGCAGACGCTAAGTGGTGGAAACATGTGTGACGAAGTACACACCTGCGGGGTATAAAACTATTTGAATAGCCGCGTCCGCCGTAAAGGACTACTTGGTTGCCTATACAGTTCATAGACAAGTTAATGGATACTACTAAAAGACTCAAGATAAGTGTGAGTACCGAGGATGGCCCTCTCGTAGGATGACGAGGGAGGATCCCCGGTGGAGTATTGTGTTGGTGAGTAGTGGACTCGTGTGTGAAAACTATTTTACTAGTGGAGTTCCGTAGGATAGCTTAGCCAAGAGTCAAAGGTGGCTTGCTGCAATAACCCCACCACCTTCTTGAGAATGAGCATGTATAGTAGGTTCTGATGTAAGACTTGCTGAGTACCTTGTACTCATGTTTGCTTAATTACTGTTTTCAGACGACAACACCGCCCCCTCCGATGGGTTTTATGTAGACCTTGATGTCGACGAGTGACTAGCCACCCAAGTGGTGATCCTGGCCATGGAGGGGCCTATGTAGATAGACAGGCTTCGAGAAGCCTTCTTTCTTTCTAGTGTCTGTACTCAGACTAGCTGCTTCCGTTTGTGCTTGTATGATTGTATAACTTGAGTATCGGGTCATGTGACCCCTATCTATATGAACATGTTATGTATGGCTCTCTGGAGCCTTTAAATAAAGTACTTGAGTTGTAGAGTTTTGTTGTGATGCCATGTTGTATGTACTCATATCGGGCATATTGTGTGTATGATTGAAATGCTTGGTATGAGTGGGATCCGATAATCTAGTTATTTATCCTTGGCAGCCTTTCTTATGGGGAAACGTAGTCTAGTGTTCCTCGAGCCATAGTAGTCCGCTACAGCCCGGTTCACCGGAGTCCTGCTAGCCCAGCACTACTGCTCAGGACACTTCACTGGCCGGCATGTGATTCACGTCGTTCCTATGTCTGTCCCTTCAGGGAAATGTCACGCGGTGACATCCGGAGTCCTGCCTAGCCTGCTACAGCCCGGAATCACTCGCTGATGACCGACATGCTCGATGTGATTCATGTATGCCTGTCTCCATAGGTCTGTGCCGCTTTGAGTTCACGACTAGCCATGTCGGCCCGGGTTCTCTGTCATATGGATGCTAGCGACACTATCATATACGTGAGCCAAAAGGCGCAAACGGTCCCGGGCCATGGTAAGGCGACACCCGTGGGATACCGTGCGTGAGGCCGCAAAGTGATATGAGGTGTTACCGGCTAGATCGATGTGACTTGGAATCGGGGTCCTGACATGGTGGTTCCCAAGAATCAACATCTGTAACAACTGATTCTTAAGGAGGCTCATGAATCTCCTCTCACAATTCATCCCGGTAGCACTAAGATGTATCAGGACCTACGCCAGAGATTCTGGTGGACTAGGATGAAGAGAGAAATTGCTCAGTTCATTTCTAACTGTGACGTTTGTCGTCGCGTTAAGGCAGAGCATCAAAGGCCTGCTGGCACCCTTCAGCCTTTAGCTATTCCTGAATGGAAATGGGATAAAGTTGGTATGGACTTCATCACCGGCTTTCCCAGGACCAAGAAAGGGAATAATGCTATCTTCGTAGTCATTGATCGTCTTTCAAAAGTGGCTCACTTCCTACCTGTTCGAGAGAGTATCACTGCTAGTCAGCTCGCTGACTTATATATTTCTCGAATAGTGTCACTTCATGGTGTTCCACTAGAGATCAATTCAGACCGTGGTAGTCTTTTCACTTCTCATTTCTGGGAGAGTTTCCAAACTGCCATGGGCACCCATCTTTCCTTCAGTACCGCTTTCCACCCTCAATCAAGTGGTCAAGTGGAAAGGGTCAACCAAATCCTCGAAGACATGTTTAGAGTGTGCGTTATCTCATTCGGTATGGATTGGGAGAAGTGCCTTCTTTTCGCCGAGTTTGCTTATAACAATAGCTACCAATCCAGTCTCAAGAAAGCTCCTTTTGAGATTCTGTATGGACGAAGATGTCGAACACCTTTGAACTAGTCAGAAACCGGTGAAAGACAATTCTTTGGACCGGATATGATCTAGGAGGCAGAAGAGCAAGTTCGCATCATTCGTGAGAATTTGAAAACAGCCCAATCTCGTCAAAAGAGCCAGTATGACCGTCGTTATAAGGAAGTGGCTTATGAAGTTGGCGACGAGGCTTACCTTCGGGTTACCCCTTTGAAGGGTACCCATCGTTTCGGTATCAAGGGCAAGTTGGCTCCTCGTTACATTGGTCCTTTTCTCATTCTCGCTAAACGAGGAGAGGTTTCCTACCAGTTGGAACTACCCCCACATCTTTCTCGAGTTCATGATGTCTTCCACGTCTCTCAACTCAGGCGTTGCTTCTCGGTTCCCATCCGCGGAGTGGACCACGAAACGCTTGATCTCCAAGATAACCTCACATATCGAGAGTACCCCATCCGCATTCTGGATCAAGCAAAGCGTGTCACTCGACGTCATAACATCAAGTTTCTCAAGGTTCAGTGGTCTCATCATTCCGAGAGAGAAGCTACTTGGGAGCGTGAAGATCGTCTTTGACTTGAGTACCCCACTTTCTTTCCGCCGACTCCTAAATCTCGGGACGAGATTCTTCCAAGTGGGGGCGAGTTGTCACATCCCTAGTTCTGGTATGACCTAGACCAGCTAATTAGTTGTGCATCATGTTCAAATTCCATTTAAATTTGAAATGGGGATTGTGAAACCCTCAGAATCATTTCTGAAAATGACCCAAGTAAAAGTTGCTCCAAAAAGGTCCAAGAAAATGTTCATGTTGCTCTTTGAAAATATTGGTCAGAGGTAAAATTCAAACCAACATTTTCAGGAGCTCATAAGTATTTATCTTGGGCATTTGGAATTAATGCAGTAATTATTTGCTTTGGATATATATTGTTATATATATAATATTGTCCAAAAATTATGCAGTAGTTGAGGAGCTCAGGAATAATACCACCAGCCCCTGCAAAAATTGGCATAAGTAAATAAAATGATTTAGTATTTTTACTAAATCAAAACAAATGTTAGAAAAATAGAAAAGAAAAACAAAAGGGAAATACTTACCTAGACCTTACCTGCAGCCTGGCAGCCCAGTGGCCCATCAGGCCGGCCCAGCTGACTGGTGCTGCCAGTCGTCCTCCTCCTCCAGCCAGAAGGACGAGCACGCGTGCACGCCTGAGAGCGCCACGCCACCAGGGCGTCTACCTGTGTCCCCAAGCCAGCTCGACACCGCGGCCGACCTCCTTGGTGCCGTCCTGATCGCTCTGACTCCCCCTCACTCTCCCCGTGTCCATCCCCATCCTCTGATCTCTCTGCGCAGCACCACCGGACGCCACCATCGCCGCCGCTCGCCGCTGCCGCAGCCACAGCCATCTCCTCACCCCTTTGTCGTGTCCACCAGCACCGCCGTTGAGCTCCGCCTCCCCAAGCCGAAGGAATCGAGCCCGGACGCCCTGCATCACCTCCACGCCATCGTCTTCAACCTCGGGTTGACCGAGATCGCCATCGCCCGTACGTCGCCATCAGGCCGCCCCCGAGCTCACCGTCTCCTTCATACGAACCGCCGTGAGCCCCTGCCTCTTTCCCCTCCCCCCCCCATGCTCTTCTCCTCGACATAGCCGCCGCTTCGCTGACGACCGAATCGCTTCGCCGCTTAAGCCCCTCGCCGCCGTGGCCACAGTCACCATAGCCCCCAACCGAGCACACCCACGTGCTCACCGCACCATGCAGAGGCCGTAGGTGCTACGCCCGCATCGCCACGCCCACTACAGCTTCGAACCCGAGCTCGGCGGAACTCCGGCCGCCGCGGACTTGCTCGCCGTCGTTGGCTCCGGCCACCATAGGCCCGTCCTCCACCACCACTAGACGCGCGCCTGCAAGAGCTCTCCAACGAGCCCAAGAACAGCCTCGCCCGTGCCCTGTGGGCGTTTTCCGAGCCGCGCTGCCGTCCCGGGCCTCGCCAGCGTCGAGTCGCCGGCGGGTTTGACCCACTAACCGGGGTTGACCCTCCCCCTTGTGTCACTGACGCGTGGGCCACCCCCCTGACATCTTTAGTTAGTATTAGATTAACACTAATTAACCTAGGTTAGTTACCTAGTTAGTCACTGACTAGTGGGCCCGGCGCCCACTAATCCTAATTAGACTAAATAAACCCCCTGTTAACTAACTGAGTCACTGACGTGTGGACCCCACACGTCAGGTTTGACTTGGTCAGCGCTTTTGACCTACTGACGCAATGCTGCTGTCATGCTGACGCAATATATCATTTTCTGGTATTAAAATAAATTAGGAAATTCCAGAAAATGATATAAACTTCAAAAATTCATAGAAATTCAACCGTAGCTCAGATTGAAATAATTTATATATGAAAAATTATTAGAAAAATTCAATCTATCCATCTGTACCAGTTTCATGCATGTAAAACCAACTTATACCTACTGTATAAGTGAAACATTAAAATGGCTTATATAAAGAGCTTATTTTAGAGATGCATTTGAACCTTTGGTTCAAATGGATTTCATCCAAATAAAAGCCAGTTGCATTAGCTCAATCAGGATCACATATTCATGCCATGATCATGCATCATATTGTTGCATATGCTTGTCTTTGATTATCGACACCGTTCCTTCTCGATAGGTCCTGCTCCGGAGACCAATCCAGAGTACCTGTCAGAGGAGCAGTGCCCCCCTGTTGATCTACCAGGCAAGCAAACCCCCTTGTTCATTCCGATACAATCCTACTCTCTCGCTCCTGCTCTCATTTATTGCATTAGGACAACAACGATTCAACTGCTACTTTATGCTGCGGTAGTTGAACCCATTCCTCTGCATGACCTGTCATTGCCACAGTAAATAGTTAAAACCCACTAGCATGTGTAGGAGTTGATTGAGCCATGTTGTGTTCTTGCCATGCCATGCCTGCTATTGCTTAGAGTTGTGTCAGGTCTGATTCATCGGGAATGAATTGGAGTGGTACGATATGTTCTGGTGCTGAGAGTTAAGCGTGTGAACACGATTTGGTAAAGGTAGCAGTGAGAGGCCATGTAGGAGTACATGGTGGGTTGTCTCACTGGAACCGTCCTTAAGCACTGAGTTCCATGTATGTTGTCCAATGACTAGCTACTACCACACATTGGAATGCTTAAGTGCCCCTCTCGACTTATTAGCCAACTTGATCTCTGTCCAGGGAGTCGCAAATAGTTTCTGGTGTTTGTAGGTAGTGTTAGTAGTCTACCAAGTGGCACCCGGCCAGGTGGGCTTGGGACAGACTAGGCACAAGTGGCACAGTGTACCAAGCGTAGATCCATCCGGCAAGGTGGGCTTGGGAACCCTGCATATATCGTTTGGGGCCGTGAGCGACACCCCAGCCGGATATCCTTGCGGATGGAACCCGAATAGGCGATAAACCTGGACTAGAGTCTTGTGTGGTTAGTCAGGTCGTGGCCGACACCCTCGCCAGGCTTCCGCTTGAAGGTTGCCGAGATACATGACGTGTACATGGTGATAAGTGGTGAGAGCGTGTGTGAAGAAGTACACCCCTGCAGGGTTATCATGATCTATTCGAATAGCCGTGTCCTTGGTTATGGACTTCTTGGATGCTTACGTGGTACATAGACAACTTAAAGTGGATACTCTAAAATGCTCAAGACAAGTGTGAGTGCTATGGATGGCCTTCTCGTAAGAAGATGAGGATGAATCCATAGTGGTGTATTGATGTGGTGATTAGTGGACTCGTGTGCACTGCCTCACCTCAAAGAAGTTTCTCGTTGTCGTAGAACAGGATAGCCACTAAGTCAAAGCTGGCTTGCTGTAACTAAACCCCACATTACCTTCTTGATACAAATGCATGTATGATAGGATCTGATGTAAGTCTTGCTGAGTACCTTTGTACTCACGTTTGCTTTATTTATGTTTTGCAGGTGAGACATTTGTCTCACTAGTAGTACCACTTGGACTTCGACAAGTAGCTTGCACCTCAGCTACGATCTTGTGCCCTTGGGAGGGACTTGTAGATAGTCAGGCCTCTTAGCCTCTTCTTTTGTAGTTGTCTGTACCCAGACATGTAATGCTTCCGTTGCTTGTATGCTCTGAATGATGGGTCATGTGACCCCTGTTTGTATTTTATGCTATGTGGCTCTTCTGAGCCTTTATCTATATGAGTTTGCGTTATGTTGTGATGCCATGTTGTACAGCACATACTTGCATGTTATGCGTACGTGTGACGTGTATTGCTATGTGTGGGATCCGACAATCTAGTTGTTTATCCTTGGCAGTCTCTCTTATGGGGAAATGTAGTCTAGTGCTTCCTTGAGCCATAGTAGTCCGTTACAGCCCGGTTCACCGGAGTCCTGCTAGCCCAGCACTACTGCTCAGGACACTTGACTGGCCGGCATGTGCTTCACTTCGTTCATGTGTCTGTCCCTTCAGGGAAATGTCATGCGGTGACATCCGGAGTCCTGCCTAGCCTGCTACAGCCCGGGTTCCCCGGAGTCCTGTTAGCCTAGTGCTACAGCTTTGATTCACACGCTGCTGACCGACATGCTCGATGTGAATCATGTATGCCTGTCCCCATGGGTTAATGCCGCTTTGGGTTCATGACTAGCCATGTCGGCCCGGGTTCTCTGTCATATGGATGCTAGCGACACAATCATATACATGAGCCAAAAGGCGCAAACGGTCCCGGGCCAGGGTAAGGCGACACCCATGGGAATACCGTGCGTGAGGCCGCAAAGAGATATGAGGTGTTACCGGCTAGATCGATGTGACTTGGAATCGGGGTCCCGACACTAATGTACTCTCAAAATAAAGAGTAATTGACAAAAAACTACCACATTTCATGTAAGCATCCCACAAAACTACCACTTTTTGAAAACTGACCAAAAACTCCAGTTTAGCGCTAATTTCGTGACAAAAAACTACCACATCGCGTTGATGACCGATTGAAGCATTTTAAACGTCTTTCTGACAGATCCAGCCCACCTGTCAGGACGGAGGCCGCGCTAACGGCTAACGGCGCTCGGCTGGCGCCAGTTAGCCGCGCGCGTCGGTCGGGCCCGGTCGGACTCGAACTAACCTGGCTGACCGGCTCGCTCGTCGTCCTCCCCACCTCACTCCCCCCCCCCACCCCGAGCTCACTAACCTAGCCGTCTTCATTCATGGCGGCGGCGGATCCAAACTCCGGCGCCGAATCGCTTAGAGGAGCGCCCCCCGACATGCTGGGCAGCGGGGATGTCATCTTCGTTGAGGTTGATAACTGGCTAGTCAGCAGTAGCTTTCTCCTTGAAAACCAATACCAGCCTCAACCTGAGCCATCCCGGATGATTGTGAGGCGGCGTGTAGCAGCATCGAAGAGAAGAGGCGCAACTCGAGGCCGGTGCAAGCTTCCTTGTGCTGCTGGCGGCGCGAGGTATGGCAAGCTTCCTTGTCCTGCTTCCTTGTCCTGCTGTCCGATCTGTAATTGTTTTTTTGAAATGATTTGTTTTGTTAGGAATCACGATATATAGGATAGTTGCATAGTTAGATTTACATTAGAGCCATGTTTGAGCACAACAGGAATTGAAATCTGCTGGGAACATTAACAATTTGTTTTGCTATGACTGAATCCAAAATGTCAGAAAATAGAAAATTTGAACTGTCAGACACTAAATATTGTGCAGACCATTTAATTATAATTTTTTCAATTTGTAGTGCAGTATTGATGACCCCAAGTGGGAAATTTGGTTCCATTTCTTAGCCAGAGAATCTGTGGTTGAGGAATTTACCAGTTAGACATATCATTTTTGACTATGGTTTCTCTCATTCGGAGTGAGGGCTACTCAGCTGATGATTATATGTACTATGTTGTCGATGAGGAGAAAGGAATAGAAGGTATGGAGCATCTTGGTTCTGAACATGATGTGCAGCAGATGTTGATTCACTTTGAGAAGGAGAAGAGTGTGAACATACGAGTTGTCAGAGCAGATGAGCCATGTAATGCAGATGAAAATAGAGATAGTTATTTTGCTGAACATTGCATTAACACTCAACAAAGTTGCACAAAGTTGATGGATGCGGTCATTGACAGAAAGGATGATCTTAAGAAAAGTAGTCTGCAGATGGAAGATGACTTTAACCATTTTGAAGGTGACACTGATGTGTCTGAATTTCTATCTGATGATGTGCAGTCAGGTTTAGACGACAATAATGTGCAATCACATCCAGGTTCCCCCTCTGAAGAAGAAGCTACAAAACTAGATACATCAGTGGTCTGGAAACTTAAGCCAGTCAGAAACCCTGGTCCAACCATTAGATCCCACCAAGAGGTTCAGAAAGAGGTAAAACCAGACTGGTTTCCTGAAGCAGATGAATTTTGTTTTCCTAGTGATGTTGGCATTACTGATGAAGAAGAAGAGCCTGAAGGAGCTTTCAAACTAGCAAGTGACAGGAAGAGAGTGTTGAAGAAGTCAAAGGATAGGGTATGGTTCAATGAGAAGCTTCCAGATCCACATGAACAGTTTTGTAAGGGATTGTGCTTCACCACTGTTTATGAGTTCAGAGATGCACTTAGGGATTTTCACATCAGGACTTTGAGGAATTTCCAGTGTCACAGAAATGCCCCTGATAGGATTATTGTTTGGTGCTCGGAGAGAGCCCATGGATGTGATTTTCATATCAGTGCATCTAAGATAGCTCATGAAAAAACTTTCTGCATCATGAAGTGTGATATGCTGCATACTTGTGGAGCATGTGCAGAGACCACAAAGGTTACTACAAAGTGGTTGTCCAAATCAGTACAACCAGCATTGAGAGAAGACATTAGATCTCCTGTGGATGCATTAATAAAGAAGATTAAGACTAAATTTTTAGTTGATGTTTCAAGATGTGTTGCCTATAGGGCAAGGAGGAAGGTTGTTGGTGTGGTGCAGGGTGACCACAAGCAGTAGTACTTGAGGCTGAGGGGTTATCTTCAAGTTGTTCTTGATACAAACCCTGGGAGCAAGTGTATTGTAACAACATTTGTTGACCCAGAAAACCCTGCACCCACTCCTAGATTCAAGTACATGTTCTACTGTTTGGCAGCTTCAAAGGAAGGGTTTCTTAATGGTTGTAGACCATTTATAGGTAAATATTTCCTGATTGTGTTGTACATATTTGTGTGTCAATTTTCTTCTGTAGCTAATGTGTGACTCCATCCAGGGCTTGATGGATGTTTCATCAAGTTAACCACTGGACAACAAATTCTTGCTGCCACAGGAAGGGATGGCAACAACAACATCTACCCTATAGCTTTTGGTGTGGTTGACAAGGAAGATGGAGACAGTTGGACTTGGTTTTTAACTCAGTTGAGATATTGCATTGGTAGTGGCAACAAATTTGGAACATACACAATAATATCTAACAGGCAAAAGGTTAGAAACTAAATCATTGATCATAGTTGCTATAGTAATTCACTGAATTATGTGAGTGTGTTCATATGTAGATCTATTTTGTGAATGTACAGGGATTACTTAAGGCAATAAATGAAGTGTTCCCTGATTCACCTCAAAGATTCTGTCTTAGGCACATATATGCCAACTTCCAATCAGCTGGTTATAGAAGCAAAGAACTAAAGAAGTGTGTTGACAAGGCTAGCTACTCTTATACTAGACATGGGCATGAATTAGGGATGGCAGAGCTGAAAGCACAGTGTGAGGATGCTTGGAAATGGCTTAAAATATAGAAGTCTCTGCTTGGGCTAGGTATGCTATTACTTGCAAAACAGATCTAGTTGTGAACAACCTTAGTGAAGTCTTCAACAAGATGATACTTGATGTTAGATCCAAACCAATAAGGACAATGTTTGAAGGGATCAGGACAAAGCAGATGATCAAGAGGCAACAGACTAGGGAGAAGTTACAGGCTTGCAGGTGGACAATCACACCAAATTACTCAGAGATTCTAGAGGAGAATAAAAAATATGCCAAGTACTGCCAGGCTGATAGAGCTGGTGAAACAATTTGGCAAGTAACAAGCAAAGAAAAGCAATATTGTGTGGACATGGCAACCTGCACATGTGAATGCAAGAGATGGAACATGACAGGTGTACCTTGCAGTCATGGCATATCTGCAATGACCAAGCAAAAGCTGCATCCTGAGGACTATGTCTCTGAATTCTTCAAGAAGCTGTAAGGGTCCCGATCTAGATCCGAGAAGAGGTTAGGTGGGGAAGGAGGACGAAGGAGGACGAAGGAGGCCGGAGGAGAAGATCAGCTTCTCTTAATCAACTTGACATAATAATTCTCGATGCCATCTCTCTCTCAGCCGCACCTAGAAATACCCACGGCACGCAGGACACACACACGCAACGCGTCCTGACTACGCGGGTCCACCGATCGCTCCTTTTCCACTTGTCTGGACTCCGTCGGCTCCGTCCGGTCGTGGCTCGGTCGCCCCACTGGCCAGTGGGGCCGTCGCGGCTGGTGGGGTAGCCGTGACAGCCGTGACATCCCCCCCCCCCCCCCCCCCCCGCTTGTGTGCCGACTTGTCCCCAAGGCGGCGTAGAGGGGAACCGCTGCTGCAGCACCACTGGATCTTCCCACGTTGACAGCGACGAGGGAAGGTTGCTCCATTGCACCCGGATGCGAGGGCGTGTGTCGCCGGCCACGCGCACCATCTTGCGGTCGAGCACCAGCTCTGGAACATGTTCTGCCTGCAAAATCAAGTTATCTGGAGGAAGATCAGGACTTACTGGTACCATAGCTCCAAAGGCCTTCTTCAGTTGTGAGACATGCACCACCGGGTGGATACGGCTGGAAGCAGGCAATTGGAGTTTGTAAGCTACTGCCCCGACTCGAGCCAACACTCTGTATGGGCCATAGTAGAGGAAGGCGAGCTTCTGGTGCGGCCGCTGTGCCACTGACGTTTGGATGAAAGGCTGCAACTTGAGCAACACTGCATCCCCCACCGCAAATTCTCTGTCTGTACAGTGTCGGTCAGCCTGAACTTTCATGCGATCCTGCACGCGCTTGAGCTGTTGCTGCAAGTGCTCAAGCATCACTTCTCTTTCCTGGAGCCATGCTGCAAGATCAGGGACTGCACATTTGTCGATCTGTGCGACGCCAAACTCCCGGGGAAGGTGGCCGTAGATGACTTCGAATGGAGTCTTGCCCAGAGCCGAATGAAAAGATGTATTATACCAGTATTCTGCGAGAGACAGCCATTTGGACCAGTTGCCAGGGTAGGAGTGGACTGCGCACCTGAGGTATCCCTCTAGACACTGGTTGACACGTTCAGTTTGCCCGTCCGTCTGGGAGTGGTATGATGTGCTGAGACGTAGGTCTGTCCGGCAGAGCTTGAACAGTTCTTGCCACACCTGCCCTGTAAAAATCCGGTCCCGATCTGATATGATGGCTAGTGGTAAGCCGTGGAGCCAGAAAATTTCCTTCATAAATACTTTGGAAATTCGGAGAGCTGTGAACGGGTGAGTCAAAGGAACAAAATGCGCGTATTTGGAGAACTTATCAACTACCACCAAGACAGTGTCGTACCCTCCTGAGCGAGGCAACCCCTCAATGAAGTCAAGTGAGATGACTGACCATGGTTTTTGAGGTATTGGCAGTGGTTGAAGGAGCCCCGCTGGCGATATACGCTCCGTTTTTGCTTGCTGGCACACCATACAGTTGCGTACCAGGGTCTTGACCTGCAGTTTCATGCCCTTCCATGCGAACATCCGTTTGACTCTGTTGTAGGTGGCATGGAAACCTGAATGTCCCCCCGCAGCACTGTCATGTAGGGCTCGGATCAAGTGTTGTTGGATTTCAGTATCTTCCCCAATCCACACTCTCCCATGAAAGCGCAGGATGCCATCCTGCAAAGTGTATTCGGGCTCGCTGTCCGGCGCTAGGGCTAGCTTTGTCATACGCTGCTGCGCCACTGGATCTGCTTGATAGCTGCGTTTGATAGCTTCCAACCACGTAGGTTTACATACAGATATCGCTGCCATCTCTGATTCTGATTTGTGCTCGCGTCACGACAGCGCGTCTGCCACTCGATTTGTGACTCCTGACTTGTACTGGATGGTGTATTGCAGGCCGATCAGTTTTGTAAACGCCCGTTGTTGAATCGGTGTATTGAGTCGTTGATCTGTCAAGTTCAACAGGCTTTTTTGATCTGTACGAACCACGAACTCTGAATGTTGCAAGTAGGGCCGCCAGTGGTCGATGGCCAGAAGCAAGGCCAGGCACTCTTTTTCGTACGTCAAGAGGCCTAGATTGCGCGGAGCCAAAGCTTTGCTGAGATACGCAACTGGATGTCCTCCTTGCATCAGGACAGCGCCAATTCCCGTGGCACTCGCGTCCGTTTCAACGATGAACTGCTTGCGAAAATCGGGTAGTGCGAGCACTGGAGCTTGCACCAGGGCTTGTTTCAGCGCGGAGAACGCGGCTTCGGCCGTTGGCGTCCAGACGAAAATTGCTCCTTTCTTCAGCATTTCAGTGAGGGGTTTGCTGAGTACTCCAAAGAAGCGAACAAATTTGCGATAATAACCCGCCAATCCCAAGAATCCACGTAACTCTTTGACATTCTGTGGATGCGGCCATTCTTGAACAGCTTGGATCTTGCTCTTGTCTGTGGCCACCCCTTTGTCGCTGATGACATGTCCCAGGTAACTGATTTCCTGTTGGGCAAACGTGCATTTGGACATCTTGGCCTTGAGATCCTTCTCGGCTAGCAACTGCAAGACGCGTTTCAGCAGCTGTCGATGCTCTTCCAGCTCTTCAGAGTGGATTAAGATGTCATCCATGAATGCCAAAACCCCGTGGCGAAGTACTGGCTTGAGCACTGTGTCGACCACTCCCTGGAATGTTGCGGGAGCGTACGCGAGGCCGTACGGCATCACCTTGAACTGAAAGTGCCCCAGGTGCGTTCGGAATGCTGTCTTGTGTTCATCCTCCGGGACCAAGCGGATTTGGTGGTATCCAGCTCGCAAGTCCAACTTCGAGAACCATTTAGATCCAGCTAACTCATCGAGCAGCTCGTCGATCACCGGCATTGGGTACGTCTTTTTGAGAGTTATGGCATTGAGATGACGGTAATCGACGTAGAAACGCCACGTTTGGTCCTTCTTCTTGACCAGCAGCACGGGCGACGAAAAGGCACTTGTGGTGGGTGTGATGAGCCCTTTTTCTAACATCTCCTTAACCTGAGCTTCTATTTCATCTTTCTGTTCAGGAGTGTAGCGGTACGGTCTGATATTGATTGGTTTAACCCCTTCGAGCAGAGGGATAGTATGATCCCAGGGTTGACGATCAGGCAACTTGGACGGCTCTGCAAACACCGCGTGGAAGCTGTCGACTACGTGTTGAATGGCTGGGGGCACTTCCATGGCTTTATCAGAGCGACCTATTGCACACAGCGATATCACATGAGCAATAGAATCACTCTGCTCCATCCTGAGTAACTGATCCATTGTCACTTGCTCGACTTGCTGAAGCTTGGGCTGCAAACCCACCAGAGTGATAGAAGCCCCCTGGTGCTGGAACTGCAGCGTTTTCGCTGTCCAATCGACCAGCATTGGTCCTCATGCTTCCAGCCAGTCCATCCCTACCACCATGTCATACGAACCAAGTGGAGAACTCGGACATCTGTCTCAAACCGCTGCTCTTGTGTTGTCCATTTGCAAGCAGGTATGTACCCAGAACAAGTCAAAGTACCCCCGTCCGCAATCTTTACTGACACTGGCTGCATTGGTTGTACTTGCGCTTTCAGTTTCTGGGCTGTTTCCTCACTGATGAAACTGTGCGAGCTACCTGAGTCCACCAGAATCAGCACCTCATGGCTGTCAATCAAACCCAGCAGTCGAACGGTTCGCGGAGTCGTTGCCCCTGTGGTCGCAACCTTGGAGATGGACATGAGTTGCTCCTCATCAGAATCTGATTCCGCCCCTTGCCTGTCTTGCGCTTTGGCCTGCAACAGTTCCAACAATTCCTCGACCACATGAAGTTGGACGGTGGCCGTGCACTGGTGGCCTTGGCCCCATCTTTCTCCGCACTTGAAGCAGAGACCGCGCGCTCGACGATAATTGTGCAGTGCAGCAACGCGGTCCTCGCCCCGTGCTGGTTCGGTGCGTCGATCGGCTGCTCGAGCCGCGTCCAAGGCCCGGCGATCTTCTGCTGCTGCCGGAGGCGCGGGCGGCACCGAGCGGGGATGTAATCCACCCACCGCTGGCAGAGGCCGAGCAGGGTGTCTCGCCTGGCCTGGGTCCTTCAGAGTCATCAGCCCCATCAGCTCCTCCTGTAACACAGAAAGAGAAAAGGCGGAGTCCAAGTCTTGCGGGCGATGTAAGGCAACACCAATTTTAATATCGCTTTTGAGACCATCAAGGAATTGCGTAGTGAAGAACAACGGATCAAAGGCAGGGTTATGAGCTAACAACTGATGCATGAGTTCCTCAAATTGTTCCATGTATTCTGTAACTGATCATGTTTGACGGAGAGTATTAAACTGTCGAAGCTGCACTTGGTACTGCTCGTGGCCAAATTTGGCACACATAGCAGAACAGAGCATCTCCCAGGTGAAGGAGGTGCCGTGCGCTTCCTGCACCTGCAGCCAACGCGCGGCATTGCCCTCGAAATGAAGGGTTGATACCCGCACCCACATTTCTCTCTGAACCCCATAGACACTAAAGTATTTCTCACATTTGTTTTTCCAGAATTGGGGATTTTCGCCATCGAAGGGCGGAAAATCGAGCCGCGGAAGGGCCCAATTGTTGTGCCCCCCGAACGAACCGTGAGGCGACGGAGGTGGAAGATCAACAGGATATGCCAGATCCCCACCCGATTCGCCTGATTTCGAAGGAAAAGGGGGTCGGAGAGGCTCACCCATGACCGGAGGCGGCGCCAGGGTAGTGACTACCCCGTGTGCCAAGCCCCCGGAGTCGATGTTCCCGCCGTGGCCACTTGGCCCGTGGTGCCCAGGTTCGTCGATCTGAGAAGACGACGTTGGCTGCACCACCGCGTCCTCGGGAGATGTCGAAGACGCCATCAGCACGGGGTAGAGGGCGATCCGGCCGACCTGGGTACGCAGCTCGTCGAGTTGCTGCTGCAGGTTGGTCATCGCCGGCTGCCAGAGCTCAAGCGATTGCTGGATCGCGTCGAGGCGGGCGTCGTTGGCGGCACGCCCGTCGTGGACCGCCTTCGCGAGGGCTGCGATCTCCTCTTCCATGGTTGCCGCCTGCTACGCTGCTTTGGTGTGGTAGCGAGGCTTCTAGTAGAGCGGATCTAGGATGATTGACCTCTGATACCAAGTTGTAAGGGTCCCGATCTAGATCCGAGAAGAGGTTAGGTGGGGAAGGAGGACGAAGGAGGCAGGAGGAGAAGATCAGCTTCTCTTAATCAACTTGACATAATAATTCTCGATGCCAACTCTCTCTCAGCCACACCTAGAAATACCCACGGCACGCAGGCCACACACACGCAACGCGTCCTGACTACGCGGGTCCACCGATCGCTCCTTTTCCACTTTTCTGGACTCCGTCAGCTCTGTCCGGTCATGGCTCGGTCGCCCCACTGGCCAGTGGGGCCGTCGCGGCTGGTGGGGTAGCCGTGACACCATTGTACATGGAGACATACAAAGCAATTATTTACCCTATCCCTGGTCCAGATTGCTGGCCTGATACAAACACTCAAGACATTCATCCTCCTGTGTTTAAAGAAAAGGCAGGCAAAAAGCAGACAACAAGGAGGAAGGGAGAGTTTGAGGTTCCAGCTCCAAGAGACACAAGTAGGATGGGCACTGTCACATGTGGAAACTGTGGTTTGGAAGGACATAGGTATACAACATGCAATAAGACTCTGAAGCCTAGTCTTCAGATGAGGAAAAACAAACACCAGGTAATTATCAAGCTTGAAAAAAATCTCAGACATTTCTGAATGAGTACACTTTTAAAAATAAAAGTTATGTTTGACATGCAGGAAAATAGGGCAGTTTACTCTGATATACCTGCTGCAAGAACCACATCAGTCCCTATTGCAAGAGGTAGAAGAGGAGCACAAGCTTCATGTAGGCATGCTACATCTCAACCAGGTCCTTCTACTTCTGCACCAGGCCCTACAACAAGAGCTAAAAGAGGTAGGACTGAAGGTGGAGGGAGGACTCATGGATTCACTACACCAAGAGCTGCAACCACTTCAAATATTCAAGTTGGGACCAAGAGGAAGAGGACCCCAAGCTCAAAATTGGCAGGCTACTTCTACTCCAGTGGTAACTACTGAAACCTGTCAGCTCAAAATTGGGAGGTTTTATGTGCACTTTCTGAATTTGTTTAGCACTTTCTGAATTTTTTGTGCACTTTCTGAAACTGTTGTGCACTTGTGCATTTGTTTGAAAGCGTTTTGTTCACATAACTGTGGAAATGGGCCTCAGACTGGGCTCTCATATTGGACCACAGTCCACAAACCTGCGTAAGTGTTTATAAAAAGACCCTAACTTGTCCTTTCCCGTACCACTAAAACCCTAGCCACCAGCATCACTACAACCCTACCCTAGCCACAAATATGGATCCAAGCACAGGAGAGGTTGTCGACGACCAGGAAGAGAGTTCTAGAGCAGCAAGAAGGGCCGCAAGAGCAGAAAGGAGGGGTTGTAGGGCTCAGGCACACGAGCAACACCAGAGGCTGGCTGCAATGATTATGGCAGCCCGCAACTCCCTCGACGTGATGCAGTTCAAGGAGGTGTTCTCAGATGGAACAATCATCACCGATGAATTGATCATTTGGTGGGCTAGAGATAGGGCAACCTTCCATCGCTACTAAGTCACAAGGGCTAGGTGGAGCAGAATCCTTGATTCTGCGTCTTGAAACAGTTCAAGGTTAAGTTCTTCAATGTTATCAGAATTCTCCAAGTCTCTAGTTCTACTATGTATGTGATGATGTGTCTGAAATTTCTCTAAATGTATGCGCACTTGTATGCGTGGATTTCTCTGAAATTTCTATGAATTTTCCAAATTTGTGCTCTGAATGTATGCGCTCCTGTAGATTTTCTGAATTTTCTAAATTGTGCTCTGAATGTATGTCAATTTCTCTGATTTTTCTTGAGAATCAGTGCCTCAGTCACCACGAAATAACTACTGCACAACTTTCACCTAACATCACTTAACCAGCACAAGTTTCAGCACACAATAACTACTGCACAACTACCACCCTGTCAAATAATGTTGCACAAGTTTTACTTCTCCACTGCCTCACTCCACCTCTCTTTAACTACCCCCCTCTTTCTTCAGCTACTCTACTCACATCACCACAACTTCACCTCGCTCAACACCACTGCACTCACCACTTCCTGCTCCAACCATGGCTGCTTCTTCCTCTTCTTCGGACCCATGGCTCAACCCATTCCCAACTGGCAAGGGATGTGTTTCCATGCTTTATGGTTCAGCGCGCGGCGAAGATGACCTCTTCGTGGACTACATGAAGGTCGCCACAAGGTACACCAGCGTTCAAGAGCTGGTGGATGGAGCAGACGAAGTGAGAAAGAAGGCGATGAGTGAGCAGAAGCAACGCATGGACCAGCAATATGGAAACCGAGGTAAGGGGATCCTGCCCATAGATATACTGCTATGGGCAATGAAAGAGGCGGGCTCCGCCGATGCTGGGCAGAGGCAGCGGTGGGCAGACCACCACTACGTCACTTCTGTTGGGGAACGTAGCAGAATTTTAAAATTTTCTACGCATCACTAAGATCAATCTATGGAGTCATCTAGCAACGAGGGAGAGAGGAGTGCATCTACATACCCTTGTAGATCGCGCGCGCAAGCGTTTAAGAGAACGGGGTTGATGGAGTCGTACTCGACGTGATCCAAATCACCGATGGCCAAGTGCCGAACGGACAGCACCTCCGCGTTCAACACACGTACGGTTGGGAAGACGTCTCCTCCAACTTGATCCAGCAAGGGGGGAGGAGAGGTTGATGAAGATCCAGCAGCACGACGGCGTGGTGGTGGAAGCAACGGTGATCTCAGAAGGGCTTCGCCAAGCGCAGGGAGACGGAGGAGTGTCACGGGAAGGCGAGGGAGAGGCCAGAGGCTTGGGTGCGGCTGCCCTCCCTCCCCCCACTATATATAGGGGTCCTAGGGGGACTCCGGCCCTAGGAGATCCAATCTCCTAGGGGGGGCGGCGGCCAAGGGGTGCCTTGCCCCCCAAGGCAAGGGTGGCGCCCCCCACCCCTAGGGTTTCCAACCCTAGGCGCAGGGGGAGGCCCAAGGGGGGGGCGGACCAGCCCACTAGGGGCTGGTTCCCCTCCCACTTCAGCCCATGGGGCCCTCCGGGATAGGTGGCCCCACCCGGTGGACCCCCCAGGACCCTTTCGGTGGTCCCGGTACAATACCGATTACCCCCGAAACTTTCCCGATGGCCGAAACTTGACTTCCTATATATAAATACTCACCTCCGAACCATTCCAGAACTCCTCGTGACATCTGGGATCTCATCCGGGACTCCAAACAACTTTCGGGTTACCGTATGCTAATATCTCTACAACCCTAGCATCACCGAACCTTAAGTGTGTAGACCCTACGGGTTCGGGAGACATGCAGACATGACCGAGACGCCTCTCCGATCAATAACCAACAGCGGGATCTGGATACCCATGTTGGCTCCCACATGCTCCACGATGATCTCATTGGATGAACCACGATGTCGAGGATTCAATCAATCTGTATACAATTCCCTTTGTCAATCGATACGTTACTTGCCCGAGACTCGATCGTCGGTATCCCAATACCTAGTTCAATCTCATTACCGGCAAGTCACTTTACTCGTGCCGTAATGCATGATCCCGTGATCAACCACTTGGTCACATTGAGCTCATTATGATGATGCATTACCGAGTGGGCCCAGAGATACCTCTCCGTCATACGGAGTGACAAATCCCAGTCTCGATTCGTGCCAACCCAATAGACACTTTCGGAGATACCTGTAATGTACCTTTATAGTCACCCAGTTACGTTGTGACGTTTGGCACACCCAAGGCACTCCTACGGTATCCGGGAGTTGCACAATCTCATGGTCTAAGGAAATGATACTTGACATTCGGAAAAGCTACAGCAAACGAACTACACGATCTTTGAGCTATGCTTAGGATTGGGTCTTGTCCATCACATCATTCTCCTAATGATGTGATCCCGTTATCAATGACATCCAATGTCCATAGTCAGGAAACCATGACTATCTTTTGATCAATGAGCTAGTCAACTAGAGGCTCACTAGGGACGTGTTGTGGTCTATGTATTCACACATGTATTACAACTTCCGGATAACACAATTATAGCATGAACAATAGACTATTATCATGAACAAAGAAATATAATAATAACCATTTTATTATTGCCTCTAGGGCATATTTCCAACAGTCTCCCACTTGTACTAGAGTCAATATTCTAGTTACATTGTGATGAATCAAACACCCATGCAGTTCTGGTGTTGATCATGTTTTTCTCTAGGGAGAGGTTTAATCAATGGATCTGCCACATTCAGGTCCGTATGTACTTTACAAATCTCTATGTCTCCATTTTGAACACTTTCACGAATGGAGTTGAAGCGACGCTTGATATGCCTGGTCTTCCTGTGAAACCTGGGCTCCTTGGTAAGGGCAATAGCTCCAGTGTTGTCACAGAAGAGAGTCATCAGGCCCGACGCATTGGGTATGACTCCTAGGTCGGTAATGAACTCCTTCACCCAGACTGCTTCTTGTGCTGCCTCCGAGGCTGCCATGTACTCCGCTTCACATGTAGATCCCGCTACAACGCTTTGCTTGCAACTGCACCAGCTTACTGCCCCACCATTCAAAATATACACGTATCCGGTTTGTGACTTAGAGTCATCCAGATCTGTGTCGAAGCTAGCATGGACGTAACCCTTTACGACGAGCTCTTCGTCACCTCCATACACGAGAAACATGTCCTTAGTACTTTTCAGGTACTTCAGGATATTCTTGACCGCTGTCCAGTGTTCCATGCCGGGATTACTTTGGTACCTTCCTACCAAACTTACGGCAAGGTTTACATCAGGTCTGGTACACAGCATAGTATACATAATAGACCCTATGGCCGAGGCATAGGGGACGACACTCATATTTTCTCTATCTTCTGCCGTGGTCGGGCATTGAGCCGTGCTCAATCTCGTACCTTGCAATACAGGCAAGAACCCCTTCTTAGACTGATCCATTTTGAACTTCTTCAATATCTTGTCAAGGTACATACTCTGTGAAAGACCAATGAGGCGTCTCGATCTATCTCTATAGATCTTGATGCCTAATATATAAGCAGCTTCTCCAAGGTCCTTCATTGAAAAACACTTGTTCAAGTAGGCCTTTATGCTTTCAAAGAATTCTATATCATTTCCCATCAACAGTATGTCATCCACATACAATATGAGAAATGCTACAGAGCTCCCACTCACTTTCTTGTAAATGCAGGCTTCTCCATAAGTCTGCGTAAACCCAAACGCTTTGATCATCTCATCAAAATGAATGTTCCAACTGAGATGCTTGCACCAGTCCATAAATCGAGCGTTGGAGCTTGCACACCTTGTCAGCATTCTTAGGATCGACAAAACCTTCCAGCTGCATCATATACAATTCTTCCTTAAGGAAACCATTAAGGAATGTCGTTTTGACGTCCATTTGCCATATCTCATAATCATAGAATGCGGCAATTGCTAACATGATTCGGACGGACTTCAGCTTCGCTACGGGCGAGAAAGTCTCATCGTAGTCAACCCCTTGAACTTGTCGATAACCCTTAGCGACAAGCCGAGCTTTATAGATGGTCACATTACCATCCGTGTCTGTCTTCTTCTTAAAGATCCATTTATTTTCTATGGCTCGCCAATCAACGGGCAAGTCAGCCAAAGTACATACTTCGTTTTCATACATGGATCCTATCTCGGATTTCATGGCTTCCAGCCATTTGTCGGAATCCGGGCCCGCCATCGCTTCTTCATAGTTCGAAGGTTCACCGTTGTCTAACAACATGATTTCCAAGACAGGGTTGCCGTACCACTCTGGTGCGGAACGTGTCCTCGTGGACCTATGAAGTTCAGTAGGAACTTGATCAGAAGTATCATGATCATCATCATTAACTTCCTCTCTAGTCGGTGCAGGCACCTCAGGAACATTTTCTTGAGCTGGGCCACTTACCGGTTCAAGAGGTAATACTTCATCAAGTTCTACTTTCCTCCCACTTACTTCTTTCGAGAGAAACTCCTTCTCTAGAAAGGACCCATTCTTGGCAACAAAGATCTTGCCTTCGGATCTGAGGTAGAAGGTATACCCAACAGTTTCTTTAGGGTATCCTATGAAGACGCATTTTTCCGACTTGGGTTCGAGCTTTTCAGGTTGAAGTTTCTTGACATAAGCATCGCATCCCCAAACTTTTAGAAACGACAGCTTAGGTTTCTTCCCAAACCATAATTCATACGGTGTCGTCTCAACGGATTTCGACGAAGCCCTATTTAAAGTGAATGCGGCAGTCTCTAAAGCATAGCCCCAAAATGACAGCGGTAAATCGGTAAGAGACATCATAGATCGCACCATATCCAATAGAGTGCGATTACGACGTTCAGACACACCATTACGCTGAGGTGTTCCAGGCGGCGTGAGTTGTGAAACTATTCCACATTTTCTTAAGTGTGTGCCAATTTCGTGACTCAAGTATTCTCCCCCACGATCTGATCGCAAGAACTTGATTTTCTTGTCACGTTGATTCTCAACCTCACTCTGAAATTCCTTGAACTTTTCAAAGGTCTCAGACTTGTGTTTCATTAAGTAGACATACCCATATCTACTCAAGTCATCAGTGAGGGTGAGAACATAACGATAGCCACCGCGAGCCTCAACACTCATTGGACCACACACATCAGTATGTATGATTTCCAATAAGTTGGTTGCTCGCTCCATTGTTCCTGAGAACGGAGTCTTGGTCATTTTACCCATGAGGCATGGTTCGCACGTGTCAAATGATTCGTAATCAAGAGACTCTAAAAGTCCATCTGCATGGAGCTTCTTCATGCGTTTGACACCTATGTGACCAAGGCGGCAGTGCCACAAGTATGTGGGACTATCATTATCAACCTTACATCTTTTGGTATTCACACTATGAATATGTGTAGCATTACGCTCGAGATTCATTAAGAATAAACCATTCACCATCGGAGCATGACCATAAAACATGTCTCTCATATAAATAGAACAACCATTATTCTCGAATTTAAATGAGTAGCCATCTCGAATTAAACGAGATCCTGATACAATGTTCATGCTCAAAGCTGGCACTAAATAACAATTATTGAGGTTTAAAACTAATCTCGTAGGTAAATGTAGAGGCAGCGTGCCGACGGCGATCACATCGACCTTGGAACCATTCCCGACGCGCATCATCACCTCGTCCTTCGCCAGTCTCCGCTTATTCCGCAGCTCCTGCTTTGAGTTACAAATGTGAGCAACCGCACCGGTATCAAATACCCAGGAGCTACTACGAGTACTGGTAAGGTACACATCAATTACATGTATATCACATATACCTTTAATGTTGCCGGCCTTCTTGTCCGCTAAGTATTTGGGGCAGTTACGCTTCCAGTGACCACTTCCCTTCCAATAAAAACACTCAGTCTCGGGCTTGGGTCCATTCTTTGGCTTCTTCCCGGCAGCTTGCTTACCGGTCGCGGCAACTCCCTTGCCGTCCTTCTTGAAGTTCTTCTTACCCTTGCCTTTCTTGAACTTAGTGGTTTTATTCACCATCAACACTTGATGTTCCTTTTTTATTTCCACCTCTGCTGATTTCAGCATTGAATACACCTCAGGAATGGTCTTTTCCATCCCCTGCATATTGAAGTTCATCACAAAGCTCTTGTAGCTTGGTGGAAGTGACTGAAGGATTCTGTCAATGACCGCGTCATCCGGGAGATTAACTCCCAGCTGAGTCAAGCGGTTATGCAACCCAGAAATTTTGAGTATGTGCTCACTGACAGAACTATTTTCCTCCATCTTACAGCTGAAGAACTTGTCGGAGACTTCATATCTCTCGACCCGGGCATGAGCTTGAAAAACCATTTTCAGCTCTTTGAACATCTCATATGCTCTATGTCTCTCAAAACGCTTTTGGAGCCCCAGTTCTAAGCTGTAAAGCATGCCGCACTGAACGAGGGAGTAATCATCAGCACGTGACTGCCAAGCGTTCATAACGTCTTGGTTCTCTGGGACAGGTGCGTCACCTAGCGGTGCTTCTAGGACATAATCTTTCTTGGCAGCTATGAGGATGATCCTCAGGTTCCGGACCCAGTCCGTATAGTTGCTGCCATTGTCTTTCAGCTTGGTTTTCTCTAGGAACGCGTTGAAGTTGAGGACAACGTGGGCCATTTGATCTAAAAGACATATTGTAAAGATTTTAGACTAAGTTCATGATAATTAAGTTCATCTAATCAAATTATTCAATGAACTCCCACTCAGATAGACATCCCTCTAGTCATCTAAGTGAAACATGATCCGAGTTAACTAGGCCGTGTCCGATCATCACGTGAGACGGACTAGCCAACATCGGTGAACATCTTCATGTTGATCGTATCTTCTATACGACTCATGCTCGACCTTTCGGTCTTCTGTGTTCCGAGGCCATGTCTATACATGCTAGGCTCGTCAAGTCAACCTAAGTGTATTGCGTGTATAAATCTGGCTTACACCCGTTGTATTCGAATGTTAGAATCTATCACACTTGATCATCACGTGGTGCTTCGAAACAACAAACCTTCGCAACGGTGCACAGTTAGGGGGAACACTATCTTGAAATTATTACGAGGGATCATCTTATTTAAGCTACCGTGGTTCTAAGCAAATAAGATGTAAAACATGATAAACATCAGATGCAATCAAATAGTGACATGATATGGCCAATATCATTTGCTCCTTTTGATCTCCATCTTCGGGGCTCCATGATCATCGTTGTCACCAGCATGACACCATGATCTCCATCATCATGATCTCCATCATCGTGTCTTCTTGAAGTTGTCTTGTCATCTATTACTTCTACTACTATGGCTAACGCTTTAGCAATAAAGTAAAGTAATTACATGACGTTTATGTTGACACGCAGGTCATAAATAAATAAAGACAACTCCTATGGCTCCCGCCGGTTGTCATACTCATCGACATGCAAGTCGTGATTCCTATTACAAGAACATGATCATCTCATACATCACATATATCATTCATCACATCCTTTGGCCATATCACATCACAAAACACTTGCTGCAAAAACAAGTTAGACGTCCTCTAATTGTTATTGCAAGTTTTTATGTGGCTGCTATAGGTTTCTAGCAAGAACGTTTCTTACCTACGCCAAAACCACAACGTGAATTGCCAATTTCTATTTACCCTTCATAAGGACCCTGTTCATCGAATCCGATCCGACTAAAGTGGGAGAGACAAACACCCGCCAGCCACCTTATGCAACTAGTGCATGTCAGTCAGTGGAACCGGTCTCACGTAAGCGTACGTGTAAGGTTGGTCCGGGCCGCTTCATCCCACAATGCCGCCGAATCAAGATAAGACTAGTAACGGCAAGATAATTGACAATATCGATGCCCACAACTGCTTTGTGTTCTACTCAGGCATAGTAACTACGCATAGACCTAGCTCATGATGCCACTGTTCGGGAACGTAGCAGAATTTTAAAATTTTCTACGCATCACCAAGATCAATCTATGGAGTCATCTAGCAACGAGGGAGAGAGGAGTGCATCTACATACCCTTGTAGATCACGCGCGGAAGCGTTCAAGAGAACGGGGTTGATGGAGTCGTACTCGACGTGATCCAAATCACCGATGGCCAAGTGCCGAACGGATAGCACCTCCGCGTTCAACACACGTACGGTTGGGAAGACGTCTCCTCCAACTTGATCCAGCAAGGGGGAAGGAGAGGTTGATGAAGATCCAGCAGCACGACGGCGTGGTGGTGGAAGCAACGGTGATCTCGGCAGGGCTTCGCCAAGCGTAGGGAGACGGAGGAGTGTCACAGGAGGGAGAGGGAGAGGCCAGAGGCTTGGGTGCGGCTGCCCTCCCTGCCCCCCCCCCACTATATATAGGGGCCCTAGGGGGGGCGCCGGCCCTAGGAGATCCAATCTCCTAGGGGGGCGGCGGCCAAGGGGTGCCTTGCCCCCCAAGGCAAGGGTGGCGCCCCCACCCCTAGGGTTTCCAACCCTAGGCGCAGGGGGAGGACCAAGGGGGGCGCACCAGCCCACTAGGGGCTGGTTTCCCTCCCACTTCATCCCATTGGGCCCTTCAGGATAGGTGGCCCCACCTGGTGGACCCCCCGGGACCCTTCCGGTGGTCCCGGTACAATACCGATTACCCCCGAAACTTTCCCGATGGCCGAAACTTGACTTCCTATATATAAATCTTCACCTCCGGACCATTCCTGAACTCCTCGTGATGTCAGGGATCTCATCCGGGACTCCGAACAACTTTCGGGTTACCGTATGCTAATATCTCTACAACCCTAGCGTCACCGAACCTTAAGTGTGTAGACCCTACGGGTTCGGGAGACATGCAGACATGAACGAGACGCCTCTCCAGTCAATAACCAACAGCGGGATCTGGATACCCATGTTGGATCCCACATGCTCCACGATGATCTCATCGGATGAACCACCATGTCGAGGATTCAATCAATCCGTATACAATTCCCTTTGTCAATCGGTACGTTACTTGCCCGAGACTCGATCGTCGGTATCCCAATACCTAGCTCAATCTCGTTATCGGCAAGTCACTTTACTCGTGCCGTAATGCATGATCCCGTGATCAACCACTTGGTCACATTGAGCTCATTATGATGATGCATTACCGAGTGGGCCCAGAGATACCTCTCCGTCATACAGAGTGACAAATCCCAGTCTCGATTCGTGCCAACCCAACAGACACTTTCGGAGATACCTGTAATGTACCTTTATAGTCACCCAGTTATGTTGTGACGTTTGGCACACCCAAGGCACTCCTACGGTATCCGGGAGTTGCACAATCTCATGGTCTAAGGAAATGATACTTGACATTCAGAAAAGCTACAGCAATCGAACTACACGATCTTTGAGCTAAGCTTAGGATTGGGTCTTGTCCATCACATCATTCTCCTAATGATGTGATCCCGTTATCAATGACATCCAATGTCCATAGTCAGGAAACCATGACTATCTTTTGATCAACGAGCTAGTCAACTAGAGGCTCACTAGGGACGTGTTGTGGTCTATGTATTCACACATGTATTACGATTTCCGGATAACACAATTATAGCATGAATAATAGACAATTATCATGAACAAAGAAATATAATAATAACCATTTTATTATTGCCTCTAGGGCATATTTCCAACAGTCTCCCACTTGCACTAGAGTCAATATTCTAGTTACATTGTGATGAATCGAACACCCATGCAGTTCTGGTGTTGATCATGTTTTGCTCTAGGGAGAGGTTTAGTCAACAGATCTGCTACATTCAGGTCCGTATGTACTTTACAAATCTCTATGTCTCCATTTTGAACACTTTCACGAATGGAGTTGAAGCGACTCTTGATATGCCTGGTCTTCCTGTGAAACCTGGGCTCCTTGGCAAGGAAAATAGCTCCAGTGTTGTCATAGAAGAGAGCCATCGGGCCCGACGCATTGGGTATGACTCCTAGGTCGGTAATGAACTCCTTCACCCAGATTGCTTCTTGTGTTGCCTCCGAGGCTGCCATGTACTCCGCTTCACATGTGATCCCGCCACAACGCTTTGCTTGCAACTGCACCAGCTTACTGCCCCACCATTCAAAATATACACGTATCTGGTTTGTGACTTAGAGACATCCAGATCTGTGTCGAAGCTAGCATTGATGTAACCCTTTACGACGAGCTCTTCGTCACCTCCATAAACGAGAAACATTTCCTTGGTCCTTTTCAGGTACTTCAGGATATTCTTGACCGCTGTCCAGTGTTCCATGCCAGGATTACTTTGGTACCTTCCTACCAAACTTACGGCAAGGTTTACATCGGTCTGGTACACAGCATAGCATACATGATAGACCCTATGGCCGAGGCATAGGGGACGACACTCATCTTTTCTCTATCTTCTGTCGTGGTCGGGCATTGAGCCGTGCTCAATCTCGTACCTTGCAATACAGGCAAGAACCCCTTCTTTGACTGATCCATTTTGAACTTCTTCAATATCTTGTCAAGGTATGTACTCTGTGAAAGACCAATGAGGCGTCTCGATCTATCTCTATAGATCTTGATGCCTAATACATTCGGGTTACTGCATATACATATCCCTACAACCCTAGCGTCACCGAACCTTAAGTGTGTAGACCCTACAGGTTCGGGAGACATGTAGACATGACCGAGATTGCTCTCCGGTCAATAACCAACAGCGGGATCTGGATACCCATGTTGGCTCCCACATGCTCCACGATGATCTCATCGGATGAACCACAATGTCGAGGATTCAATCAATCCGTATACAATTCCCTTTGTCAATCGGTACGTTACTTGCCCGAGACTCGATCGTCGGTATCCCAATACCTTGTTCAGTCTCGTTACCGGCAAATCACTTTACTCTTACCATAATGCATGATCCCATGATCAACCACTTGATCACATTGAACTCATTATGATGATGCATTACCGAGTGGGCCCAGAGATACCTCTCCGTCATACGGAGTGACAAATCCTAGTCTCGATTCGTGCCAACCCAACAGACACTTTCGGAGATACCTGTAATGTACCTTTATAGTCACCCAGTTACGTTGTGACGTTTAGCACACCCAAGGCACTCCTACGGTATCCAGGAGTTGCACAATCTCATGGTCTAAGGAAATGATACTTGACATTCAGAAAAGCTACAGTAAACGAACTACACGATCTTTGAGCTAAGCTTAGGATTGGGTCTTGTCCATCACATCATTCTCCTAATGATGTGATCTCGTTATCAATGACATCCAATGTCCATAGTCAGGAAACCATGACTATCTTTTGATCAACGAGCTAGTCAACTAGAGGCTCACTAGGGACGTGTTGTGGTCTATGTATTCACACATGTATTACGATTTCCGGATAACACAATTATAGCATGAACAATAGACAATTATCATGAACAAAGAAATATAATAATAACCATTTTATTATTGCCTCAAGGGCATATTTCCAACAGCTCCAGCACAATCTACGGCTGAAGCAAACGCAAACAAGCACCAAGACGAGGATGACGACATCCAGATCATCGCACCACCAGCACTGCAGGCTCGCCGCCGCCCTCCTCCCATCATCTTCATCGATGAAGAAGAACAGGAGGTGCAGATGCTGCCAAATCATCCCACCGAAGTGAAGCAAGAGGTACGACGCTCAGGCCGTTTAGCAGGGCAAGCGCCTAACTAAAACTGAATGTGAAACTATTTAGTTTCACATTCAGTTTCGTCAGTCTTATTCAGTGTTGGCTAGTTTCAGTTATCCTCAGACTATTTGGTGCTATCTATCTATGTAATGCTATCTATGTTGCATCCCCAGACAATATGTGTTATCTATGCTACCTCCTATGTAATGCAAGTTTCAGTTTCATTTTCATTTTCAGTGTTGTTTGGTGTTACTAGATTCAAGTGTAAGTATTAGCAACAACTACCTAGCAGCAACAAATTGCAGATGTAGATATAACAACATCTGGATAATATGGTTCAGGGGGCATTACAAATAGGATTATCTTAGAGCATTACAGATCAGGGGCATTACAGCACCCAACAACACAACCAAAATGATCTGAAACCATAGGTAGTTAATAGGGAGTTCATATTAATACTAAGATGCATATCTGCATCAGATCCTAGTACTAGGCCAGTTATATATATAGGCCTCATATTCACTTACCAACCATAGGTACCACTTCACTCCTCCATGACAACTTCTTTGATCTTGTCTAGCTTTTCTTTGCACCCATGACCAGCCTTCAAGAGCTCAGCAATGATATGCTCAAGCTTCTTCTTCTCTTCTTTAAGGAGGTCTCTCTCCACTTGTATCTCCTTCATGGCTTTCCTGGTGTTTTCAATGATATCAGCTTGACTCTGCAGGATGCACCTCTGTTCTTTCTTGAGCTTAAGCTTCTCCATTTCAACCTCAATCTTTGCCTGTTGCTCAAGCTGATGCTTCTTCTCCTTAAGTTCATTGATTGACTGGCTTGTGTGATCCATGTCATGGGATTTCTGCCCATCCTGGTAATCAAAAAGCTTGGATACAACATCCACAAGCTGACTGTACTGATTGCCAAGAGAATCCAGCTCCTTCTTCAGTTTCTCAACCTCTATCTCATGAGCCTCTTTGTCTTGGACTCTACCAAGGTTCTCTTCATGATACATATCTCATAGCTTGGTTAAGCACCTTTGCAAAATTACAGGCCAAGGGGCATCTACCCACTCTAAAAGACCACAGTTCACACCATCCTGAAAATTCAGTTAAATTTACAGTGAGCTTTATTCTTCATTAACAAACATATTCACAATAACAAATCATAAAAAATAGTCATATATGTAGCTACACTACACTAGCTAACTCTATACTACAAATTATAAATCGGTGCTATGTTTTCATTGCTCTTTGCTACAAGTACATAATTTAGACATAGCAATGTTCTTATAATTAAGCAAAGATGAGAAAAGTAGCAGCATTATTCAGAAAAGCACAAAATGAATCAATCACAGCCATGACAACTTGGTTCATTACCTCAGTTGCACATCCTATGAATCTTCTGCCGGTGTCAGTGCCTTCAAATGCCACGAATTTGCCTGCCCTCTGCTTGTGCAGGATGGTCCTACGGTCAGATTCAGTAACAAGCCCAGAAAAGCTTGGATCTATCACACTATCTGGAGTTTGCTGCAGCAGGAAATACATATATATCAACTAGAGCTCACATATATGAACTTAAATGGAGAAATCCCAATCGTTCTTCAAACCCTAACCCTAACCCTAGCAGATGAGAGAAGAGACTGAGCTGACTCATAAAATACTCCATCGGCATGCTACTGAACTTGTTCATGTACTCATCATCGTCAGAGCTCTTGTTGTTGTTGGGCCACGACGGCATGGTCGCGGCGTCGCCGGAGTGCGAGAAGAAGAAGAGAAGCAGAGGCGCAGAGTGAGTGAGTGAGCTCGGGGGAGAGTGAGGTGGGGAGGACGACTAGCTAGCTGGTCGGCCAGGTTAGTCCTGGTCCGACCGGGCCCGACCGACCCGCGCGGCTAACGGGCGTCAGGCGAGCGCCGTTAGCCGTTAGCGCAGCCGCCGTCCTGACCGGTGGGCCGGGTCTGTTAGAAATGCGTTTAAAACGCTTCAATCGGTCATCAAGTCGATCTGGTAGTTTTTTGTCACGAAATTAACGCTAAATTGGACTTTTTGGTCAGTTTTCAAAATGTGGTAGTTCTGTGGGACGGATACGTGAAATGTGGTAGTTTTTTGTAAATTACTCCAAAATAAATGTACACACAACATCTGAAAGGCATTTAGTCTAACTTCATAGTAGTTCGGAATAATCCATCATTGGCGTACAAACTGCTACAGAAAACTCGCTAATATTCCCTTACTTCTACAACCTGAAACCATTTGCTTCCTTGTTCACTGTTCAAACTAGTTAAGCAGATAAATTCACGGTACAAATTCAGATGTCTCTTGCGTTTGTTCTACGTGACATGGAAATGTGCAGTGAATAAAAAGGAAAGGAAGAGAAGCTTGCGCAGTTTTGAGCCACAAACTTTATCAGTTTGCTATGTTCACCAGTCTGAAACTGTAGTAATTTGTACCCAACGTGCAGCTTCTTCTCCACACGGCATTGTCCAGCTCAACGATCAGAAGGAGTACATGTTCATCTTTTCTTTTACCCCCAGACGTTAATAAGCCGTTACATGAAAGCACCGGAAAAAAAGGAAATGACAGCAACATGTTGCACGAGGTATAGGTTCGAAATTCAAATAGAGATACTTCACACACAACGTAAAATGAAAACAAAAACACTTGACAGAAGAGAACTTGTAAAGTATAGTCAATACACAAATAGTTAGACATCCTACATAGCTGATCGATACACGAATACTTGGACAAGCAAACAACTAGCAAAACATAAATATATATTACATACAACTGGCTTAAGGCTGTACTAAGGCACACACTGAATAAGGCCTTTTTTTCAGATAACATGTAAACACCGCGGACCACATTGAGTCTATATTGAAATCTCTAAAAAGACATATATTTAGGAACGGACCTGTTCGGATCCCCTCCACTCCACAACTGCGGCTCCTGGAGCGGAGGGAGCGGCATCACAATTAACGAAATAGGGTTTCCCCCCGCTTTATCTTATAAAGCATGAACATCGTTCACAAGGTAACTGCCTGGGCGAACGGCACAACAAGCCCAAAGGAAAAAAGAAAAAGACCAAAATGCCAACAACGGCAGCTCGACAAGCATGAATGGCCTGCCACCGCTGCGCCCTTCATCTACGTCCCACCGCTCGCTATGGCACCGGACCTCCGCATATCAAACAACACCTCCAAGAAGGATTGCGACGCCAACGACGTTGCTGTCCGGACAAGTCCTAGGGTTTTCGCCGCTGCGGCATCACAATTTCAGGGAGTGGCTCAAACCGAGCTCCTCGTTTCCTCTACAGGCGAGCAGTGTTTTGAAACCAAACTAAAGATTTTCTGAAACTTGGGTATGCGTCCACTTGCTTCTGATCGAATTTGACCATATGAATCCATTTGTCGTTCTTGTTGGTTTTCTTTGTCGATATGCTAGTAATGCCCCGATAATCTTACAAATGACACGGTGTACCCATGTGGATATGGGTTTGCAGTTGGATTATTGAACTGTTCTACAAGAATAGTATGGGCGTGTTTGGTTGCCCGCATTAGGCCCAGCCTGGCCCGGGCGAGAAGAATTTGGCCCGTTTGGTTTCCTGCATTCACGGTGCGGCCCGCATCACACGAAACTTAAAGCACGTCCAGGCCAGGACCAGGGGAAACGCACAAATGCATTAGCTCGCGAGCCTGGCTTGGACGAGGCAGGGGAGGGCGGCGCTTCTCCCCTCGTGGGAGCAGGGGAGATGGCGCGAGCTCGCCTGCGTCGCCGAAAAATCAGCGGGAGGATTTCGGCTCACCTCCCGCCGCTCCACCCCTATTTAGCCCCTCCCTCACCGCCCCAACCCCCGCCACCATTCTTCCTCCGTTTGCGCTTTCCCGCCGACGCACATCGGCACCGACGAGCAGGTAAGCGACGCATCTTCATCGGCCGGCGGTCCACGGCGTCGGAGCTCCTTCACCGGCCGGCGTTCATCTTCCACCACCGTCCCCCCCCCCCCCGTCCTTAAGCTCCAGCCATGGCCTCTGTGAGTTCAATCCCCCTTTCTCTTTGTTCCTTCTAGCTAGATCTGAGTTGCAGCTAGGGTTTGATCTAGATGCATGGTTGATTAGTGGTCTGATCTGTGAGCTGATATGGTTGGTTGCTATGCTGCAGTTGCAATTTGTGGTAGGGCTAGATGTTCAAGCATGTGGTAGGCTAGATTAGTAGTAGAGTTTGAAGTTGAACCTTGTGCTTATGTTGAATCATGCTTAGATCTGTGATTTGTAGCTATTGGGCCACTTGTAGCATGTTGTTTTTTATAGATGTATGTTTCTGCTCATAGATTGTCTGGTATGCTTAGTATGGTAGTGATGAAGCATGTGCTTGCTATGATAGTGATGAACCATGTACATGTATGCTCCTACTTTCATGGATTGTTCGGTATGTTGTGTGCTATGCTCACTGTCAATGAGTGCTACAGTTGTAGGACATGACCACGCAGACGCAAGATCTTAGTCAGGCCCTTGTCGTGTCTGACAGCCAGTTTGCTCCATCGTTTGTCGAGGAATCGCAGTCTATGTCCGAGATGGCACCTGATTCAGAGGTGTTCAAGTCTGATTCCCTCTATGTGCCAGTAGTGCTCGTTGAGCCAACTGCTGCCGCTGCAATCAAGCTAGCAGCAGCAAAGGCAAAGAAGGATGGTAGGTCGAACAACATGAAGTGGCAGCCGTTCATGTCCACGTTCGTGTTGAACAAGATGTGTGAGCTCATCTCTAGTGGAGTTAGGACTAACAAGGGCTTCAAGGAGGTGCACTTGAACACCGTTGCGTAGCAGGTGTTCGAGTTCAGTGGGCAAGAGGTGTCTGCCACCCAGGTGTACAACCACCTGAGGAAGTGGAGAAGTCGATGGATCCAAATGTCCAAGCTGAGAGACCTTAGCGGCGCCTCATGGGATGAGAACACTTGCTCCATAGTTCTGGAGGCAGAGCACTATGCCGGCCATGTCGCGGTTAGCTCACAGCCCTCTTTCTTTTCATAATGTCCACCATTGCCTACTCCTGATCGCAACTAACAACACTTGTGTTTCATTCTTAGGACCACCCAAGGGACGTTGAGTTCCTCAACACACCCATCCAGAACTACAACCAGATGCAGCACATTTTCTCCTTCGGGCTGGCAACTGGGAAGCATGCCATGGGCTCAGGTGAGCCTCTTGGTTCTCCCATGCCAGACTTCCCTGGGACACCGGACATCGAGGTCCTTGATGGCCCTGACAAGCCCGATGTGAAGCCCTTCGACAAGCCATTTGACCCCGTCCATGATAGGAAGAGGAAGAGAGGAGGCCTGATGGAGGAGGAGATCAATGTCTTTTGCAGCATGAGTGAGGCGGTGAAGGAGGTGGCAACAGCCATTAGGGAGTGCAAGCCCCTCGACGTCCACCCTGACCTGTATGGCGCTGTCATGACCCAGGGTGGATTCAGCGACGAGCCTCTCATGGCGGCTCTCAGCCACCTGCTTGACAACAAGGCACAAGGTTGTTGGGTTCGTTGGCATGGCCGACGCTCACAGGGTGCTGTGGCTCAGGAGCTGGCTGGGTAAGCACTACTACTAGAGTAGTGCTGCCTGTGAGCGTGCATGATCCCCGACGGCGATGGTGGTGGAGACGACGACGACGATGATGATGATGACGACGTACATTTGTGTAGTTAGGGCTCAAAAGCTATTTGATGGTCTGTATATTTTGGTGAGGTGGTATATACTAACCCCTCACGCTGATGGTGAACTTGCGGTGGTAGGACGACACCCTTTTTTGGATGTGGTGGTAGGTTAACACCAAGGTAGTGCTAGGTTGAACTTGCTATGCCGTATGATCATGCATGCTTTACTTCTCTTCTGCTCCATTGTTGTTTGTGTGCTACTTTGCTTGCTACTTGTGCTCTATTGATTTGCTGCTTCAACTCTTGCTCTTGTGCATTGCTAGGGCAAGTGGTATGCCATTTTCATCGGTGAGGTTCCAGGGGTTTATAGTTCATGGGAAGAAGCCAATGCACAAGTGGCATCGTATAGCAACAGCAACTATAGAGGGTTCAAGACTAGGCAGGCAGCAGAACAAGCTTACTCCGCCTGGGTGCGAAAGCACGGAGGCAGCCGTGCCGACAGTGCCAAGGTTAGAGCTGTCAAAGTGGAAGCTGCTAAGGTGGATCGTCAGTTTGGCCTGAAGCTGAAGAACTTCATCATCTTCGCCTAGTTCGTCACCATTGTTGTGTTGTGGCGTTGGTGTGCTAGGTGTGATCATTGTGGGTAAGCTCACCAACTAGGGTACAAGATAAGCACAACATGTACGCCGTATGCAACCAAACGCCGTGTTCATGTGCCGCTAGGGCCAATGCAACCAATCAAACAAAATGCACTTGCGTATTACCTAATGCAGAGACTAGAGATGCAGGCAACCAAACAAATTGCATATGGTGTATTAATTAGGGCCTGTTTTTCCTCAACCAGACTAGGTTGAGAAGGGTATGCAATGCGACTACTGTTTCAAACTAGAACCAAACAGGCCCTATATAGCACGCAACGCTAGAACAGATGATTTCAGTTCATCAATGCCTGCCATACCATCGTGCTACTTGTTCTATATATGTAGGTGGGCAGAATTCCATTTCGAGATTTCAGTGTTCCAGGCGTTGAAAACTACGGGTTTGTTATTTCATATCTAGATGTGAAATACTTATCTCACATCTAAGTCTAGAACCGTTGATACTATTTATCTTTAATTTTTGCGCAAACATGATCGTCTCGCGTGGCGCACCCGTTCGCTTTGCATTGTCTGCCGCAGCCGGCCTGTGTGGCTTGTCCCGGCCATGCAAGTGGTGGTGGGCCGTTGTTGATCCTTTTTAATTCGTGGGCTCAGGCTCGCAGCCGTTGTTTGTCTCGATTGTGGACTCTTTTCTACCATTTTTTGGACTGTGGATTGTCCGCGTATTTGTTGTCTGTATAATTTTTTGAAGCAATGTGATATTAGAGTGGAGAAAGGCAAGACAAGGTACTGGTAGGTCGGTGATTTTTATTTTTGAATGTAGTTCTGTGAGTTATAGAAAGCTAGGTTGCCAACTCGTATTTTTTGTTCGGTCTTTTGGAATCTGACTCTTGTTTTTTCGTTCTTTTGTTTTTTCCCCTATTTTTCTTTTGGTTTTTATATGTCTTTTTATATTTTTATCATTTATAATCCATGATTTTTAAAATTATATAAGCATATTTTTAAATTCCCAACTGTTTCTTAAATAATGTCTCATCTAAATTTGTCATCGTTTGATTTAGTTTTCAAATTTTTCATGCAAGCCCTCTTTTTCATCTCACTTGTTGTTGTTTGTTTGTTGCATATCCTCTTTGTTGGCCTAGGCCTGTTTAGCTTCGCTTTTGTCGGCCCATTATCACTGCACACTAGCAATCTGTTTCTTGTGTTGTTTTTAGTCGGTGACGTTGTCGTCTTTCCGGATTATTTTGACACTGTCCCCCCATTCCTTCTAAACTTCATGAAGATAAGATTTAGCAATGTCTCATCTAAGTTGCCGTCTGTTGGATAATTTTAACGCAAATTCTCGATCTCGCATCGTCGGCTAATGTATTCATGCGTTGCATGTTCTGTTGTCTCCACCTGTTGACCTGTTCACGGTGCATGTGTGTTTTTTTGTTGGACTTTTTTTCTTGCACTCTTGTGGCTTTATTTTATCTCTTATGTGTTGTAGAAGTGGGAAAAACATGCTATGTCGTTTGTCATTGCGTATTTCTATTTTCTTTCAAGTTCGATGCCGACGATACTTGCTTTGTAAAAAAGACATGCTTTGCCCTACGGTCGATATGCAATTAGGTCCGATCAATTTTTTTGTCCTAGTTTTAAGTCCATCCTGAACACAAAATGGGTGCCACCAATTTGTTCTTCTAGTTGGAACTCCAACCCTAAAATGCATTCTTTTTACCAACTGTAAATCTACCTTCGATAGACCCGACCAATTTGTCTATCATTTGCCAGTCCACCTTCGATACGCAACTAGACTGATCCATTTTTGTCACATTGGGGGCCGTTTTTTCTTGTCCCATTTTTGCAAGTCCACCCATGGTACGAAACAGGCCCCGGCCTCATTTTTTCCCCATTTTAAATGTCCACTATCGACACGCAACAGGGAGGCCAACCATTTCATTTTTCGAGTTCTAACTCCACCCCCACATACAATTGAAGGGCCACTTCTTTTTGTCCTAGTTGCAAGTTCATTCTTGACTTGCAACTAGGGTCAAACTATTTTTATCCGATTTTGCAACTCGGCCCTCGATGCGCAGCCGGGCTCCACCTTTTTGTCCCAATTGTGATCTCACCCTTGACTTGTAACTAGGCCTAGACATCTTTTTGCCTCAGCTGCAAGTCTAGCCTCGACTCGCAACTCGGTCCCCACCTCTTTTCTCTCAGTTGCTAGTCCACTCTCGACTCGGAACTCGGGTGTGTTATTTTGTTTTCACCCCAGTTGCAAGTCCACTCCCAACTTGCAACTAGAGGCATGTAAATTTGTAATCGCCCCAGTTGCAAGCCAATCATATACTCGCAACTCGGGGGTGTAGTTTTGTAGTTACCCTAGTTGCAAGTCCACCCTCGACTCGCAACTCAAGGGGTGTTTTTTTTGTTCTTGTTTCATGGTAGTTGCAATTAGACCCTCGACCTGCAACTAGGATTTTCTATTGGCCGAGTTGCAAGTCCACAATCGACTCACAACTTGAGGGAATGTAGTTTGTAATCGCCCCAGTTGCAAGTCCACCCCCGACTTGCCACTCGAGGCATGCAGTTTTTGTAATCGCCCCAGTTGCAAGTCCACCCTCGACTCGCAACTTGGGGATGTAGTTTTGTAGTTGCCCTAGTTGCAAGTCCACCCCGACTTGCAACTCGGGGGGTGTAGGTTTTTGGTTCTTGTTTCATCATAGTTGCAATTGAGACCCTTGCCTGCAACTAGGGGTTTCTGTCGGCCCAGTTGCAAGTCCAGAATCGACTCGCAACCCGAGGGAATGTAGTGTGTAATCACCCCAGTTGCAAGTCAACCATGTGCTCATAGCTCCGGGGTGTAGTTTTTGTAGTTGCCCTAGGTGCAAGTCTACCCACGACTCGCAACTCGGGGGTGTTTTTTTTTCTTGTTTCATGGTAGTTGCAATTTGACCCTCGACCTACAACTAGGGTTTTTTGTCAGCCTAGTTGCAAGTCCACCCCCGACTTGCAACTCGAGGGATATAGTTTTAGTATTCGGCCCAGTTGCATGTTAACCATGTGCTCGCAACTCGGGGATGTAGTTTCGTAGTTGCCCTAGTTGCAAGTCCATCCTCAACTCTTAACTTTGGGGGATGTAGTTTGTATTCACTCAAGTTAAAAGTCCACCCCTAGTTGCAACTCGAGGGATATAGTTTTAGTATTTGGCCTAGTTGCAAGTTAACCATGTGCTCGCAACTCGGGGATGTAGTTTCGTAGTTGCCCTAGTTGCAATTCCATCCTCAACTCTTAACTTTGGGGGATGTAGTTTGTATTCACTCAAGTTAAAAGTCCACCCAGACTTGCAACTCGATGGATGTAGTTTGTAATTGCTCGAGTTGCAAGTCAACCATATATATGCTCACAACTCGGGTATGTAGGTTCGTAGTTGCCCTAGTTGCGAGTCTGCCCTCAACTCGCAACTCAGGGGGAGGGGGGAGGGGTCCTGTTTTTTGTTCTTACTTCATGGTAGTTACGATTAGACCCTGGACCTACAACTAGGGGTTTCTGTCGGCCCAGTTGCAAGTCCACCATCGACTCGCAACTCAGGGTGTTGTTTTGTTTTCACCCTAGTTGCAAGTCCACCCCCGACTTGCAACTCGAGGCATGTAGTTTTTTTAGGGGCCCAATTGCAAGTCAACCTTCGACTCGCAACTAGGGGGCGTATATTTTGTAGGCGCCCAATTACATGTCAACTATCGACTCACAATTGTCCATGTGCGGAGGGACTGGCCCAGGCACACTCGTCTGCTATTGTGCTTTTTTGGACAAACAAACAAGAGACAATACGTGGGATGATGTCATACTTAGATGTGACATAACTATTCAAAAAAAATGTGTCCTTGTTTTTGGGAAGTGTTAGTGTTTCAGAAAATATTCAAAAAAAATTAAAAAAATGCATTTTAAAAACTTTTTGAGTTTTTTAAATTGTTCATGTTTTCAAAAATTGCTTGTGTTTTCAAAAATGTTTGCAACTACAAATATTGTTCACATTTTTATTTAAATATTCTGCATCTATAAATTTGTTCACAAATTTTTAATAAATGTTCAAAAAGGTTTCAAATCTGACGATGTAGTGAGTTCCTAAATATTCACGCTGATTAATTATCGCAAACATCCATTTATTCTAGTGGCTAGAAGACACGCGTTAAGTAGTTGGAGCATGGTAGTTCGATTCCTTCTTAAGTGTGGCTTTTGTCTTGCAACTTTTTCTTGTTTTTTTTCTGAGACGAAACAACATACTTAAGATTTTTTTTTTCCTGTGTGCTACAAACCAAGAAGCTTCGGTGCCTAGCTGTGTATACCCGCCAGTCGAGACGCACTCAGCTTGTTTAGCACCAACGGAGAAACTCGGCTGGACAACCATCAAACAAAAATTAAACGAATCAGCTGTACAAAGTTGTCAATGAAAGAGCCACAAGCAAAATGTGACATCATATTAGATGTAAGATAATATCTCACATCTAAATGTGACATAGAATTCGGATAACGCATATCCATCAGGTACAGGGAGGCATCATGCATGCTCATACAGCAAGCCAAGCATGCAAACAGCCACACATGATACATGGCCCCTTCATCACTTCCTCTGAATTATTTTCGTGCCCCACGCCACGAGCACATACACACACACACACGATCACGTCTTGCCACTGATCACTAGCCCTTACTTAGCGTTGACGAACCTGCAGTCCTTCCTGACCTCCCCCTGCCCGCCGGTGAGCGGCCCGTTCTCCGACATCCTCACCAGCGCCGCCGCGAACGTCTCACGAAAGTACCCGTTATCGGCCGCCATCTTCTTCACGAACGGTGCGGTGCGCGGGTCGGAGGCGAGCCGCTGGTCCACGAGCAGGAGGCCCCGGCCTTTCAGCAGGTTCTTGTGGTACATGTTGTCGAGCACCATGGGCGTGGCGCGGTCGTTGCGCGCGTACGCCACGTCGCGGGTGTCCTCCCTCGCGTCCGCCGTCGGGCACCGGCCCCGCAGGTACGCGCCGTACGCCGGCTCCATGCCGCCGTCCACCGCCGGGTACAGCCGCGCCACCAGGTTGTTGCAGTGGACGCGGCCCACCGAGTGCGCGCCCAGCAGCGCCACAACGGCCTCCGCGTCCAGCCCCATGGCCGCGAACCGGGACAGCACCGCCGACACCGTGTCGTTGTGGTTCGGGACGTACCGCTCCACCTCGCCGTACCGGCTCTCCGTGGCGTCCCGCCGCCCCGTCCGCATCGGGATCGCCGCCGGCCCGCCCAGCATGGCCGCGCCGTCCCTGGCGGCCAGCGCGAGCACGTCGGCGCACGACACTGTCCCCGGGCATTCGCGCTCCAGGGCGGACTTGATGGCGCCCACGTACTTGAAGTTGCGCATGCCGAAGCTCCTCGGGGAGGCCTGCTCGGAGACGAGGCCCGTGGCGGCGTCGGTCTCCAGGAGCAGCGAGGCGTCGCAGGACTTGACGGTGCAGTCGTGGAAGAGGGCCCGGAGCCACGACACGGCCGTGTTGCCGTGCTCCTCGTACAGCCTCCTCACCTGCTCCTTGACGATCTCCTCCGCCCTCGGGCAGCTCTCGGAGTAGAAGTTGAGCCTCAGACCACCGCCATCGCCACCACTCGCAGCAGCGGCGGCAGCATTCCCTGCCATGGCATGGCAGCAGATTAAGCAAACTGTCTTGAAGTTCTACTACTCGAGTTGAGATTGATGATCGTGCATTTCAGACGGAAATTGAGGAATGAAATGTGCAGTTAGTAACTTACAGGCAGTGAAGCAGCACAAGAGGAGCAGTGCAGATGCCATTGGCACTAGGCTTGAGCTCAGACCCATCTTCTTCAGTTCACTGGCCTTTACAAATATCCAAGGGGGGTAGAAGGCGCTCGACCCACTCTCGTCTCATCTCTCTTATAGCCTAGGCGCCAAGTGGGAGGGAAGTGAGGTTGAGTGAGTGGTTAACTGAAAGTGACACCATTGGAGATCTGATGGTCCAGTGCTCTATATCCATGAAAGTGCGGTTACTTCCTAGCTGACCGACACAAAGGTGTAAGTGCAGACGTAACAGAAACACAGGTCATGAACTTGGTTGAATGCGATTAAATCAACTTTCTGCAAGAGGAGCCTTACTTGGCAGTTGCTGAAACAAGAACAGCGGCTAGTTCTATGCCCTCCCTACCACCGGCCGGAAAGGCGGGCGTGCATTTCCTGAATCTGACATGCACCACCACCTTACTCCATTTTCAGTCAAGAGATCTGCAGTGTATATGGAGTTGAATGAAAACGCTGAAATGAATGCACGCATCGGTTACCTGACTTGGTTTCTTCCACCTCAATTTACACCCTGCAACTTCGACCGAATATGGCACTAAACATAAAGTTCGCAGCAGAGATCCACATTAAAAACCTCTGAGAACTGGCTTCCCGGAACAAGCAAGATGGTAGTATGGGGGGAATTGGATAATTAAAATCTTTAGTTTCAGCGTTGCGTGGCTATCTTAAACGTCTGAAACTCGGACAGCAATGTGTTGGTCTCAATCAGGCTTGATGCTGCAAGTTTCTAGGTGGTGCTCCGCTATTGCAAAGCAGTGCTTGAACCATTATTGCAAACCACCGCTAAGAACAAATTATGTGAATGCTGAAAAATAGCGCAAATAATACGACAAACTCTATAAGTGATGTTCTGGGATATTTATTTTTTCAAATATATATATGGACCATAAAACAAAGTGGAATCATGGCATGTAGCATCGTTGACCCTATATCTCAGTTATTGCGACCGTTCTTATTATGCATGGCCATGGCCTAATAATGCGGATCATTTCTTTTTGTAATGTTTTATTTGCACCACCACTTTACACTATTTCACTCGAAAAAACTGCAAGTGCATACATCAGTTACACGGCTTGGGCCGTGGGCCTCGATTTACACCGTGTCGCTTCAAAATGTTCACTCTGTATAAAAATAATATCCGGGGAGTGTTAAATTGTGTTCTTGCGCTATTAAAAAATGTTATCCATTTTAAAAAATATTTGTAAAATTTTATAAAATGTTCATGATATTATTAAGAAATGTTGGTGCAATGTTTTAAAAAATATGTTCTTAACTTTAGAAAAGAGTTTCTTACAATTCATAAAGAGGTTCATGATAGTAAACACAATACAATATGTTTCAAGAACATGTCCATGATATTCTATGAAAATGTAGAATTTTATGCGTAATTTAAAAAAGTATAGTAAAAAAATGTTCATAAAAATAAAAGAATGTTTTAACACTTGACAATGTTTTTCTCATTATAAACAATATTCATGGCATTAATAAAAATGTTCAATGTGTGTTACAAAATGTTCATTGTGTAGTATTAAAAATATATTCAGTGCCTATTTGAAATAAGGTAAAAGGGGAAAATGGAGAAAGAAATAAAATAGATAAAATAATGATAAATAGAAACACAGAAAAAAAACATAAAAAACACTACGACAGCTTCCAAAAACCGGGCGAAAGGCTACTAAAATCAATTCCCACCATAGAAACCGCCCGCACCACATGTGTAAAAATCAAGAACAAAAAAAAACATCTCGCTGACAGCGAGTATAGTGTCTGTGTCGCCTGAAGGATTCCCTTCATGTGTAGCTACTGGTTCGGCCCATTTTTCGTGTTTTTTTGTTCACTAGGATTCAATAGAGACGCTTGTGGTTTCGTTCGGTCATTGTCGTGGTTTTGTCACGGCAGATGTCCTAGTGTGAGGACTTAGACGTGAGGCCATCGCAACTAGGTGGTTAGCTTGACAGGGTTAAGCGGAATCGAGAGACACAAGTTTACCCAGGTTCGGCCCCTCACGATGGAGGTAAAAGCCTACTCTTGCTTTTCTGCTTATTGATTGAGTATCGATTACAAGGGAGCGGATTCTCTTGACCTAGCTATCGATTGATTGTCATCTGACATATCTATGCCGGGGACTCGCCTTTATATATAGGTCGATGCGTCTGGCTTACAAGAATCTGGGTCGTGTCATGACCCGTGACTGAGTCCAACTCTAAGTTATCTTGCCTTCTGCGGCAAGACACCACATGGCGGCTTATACCTCTGGGCCGCCCGTCGCCTTGTCCCGGGCCCTAAGCCGGCCCATCTTGTGAGTCGTGCTTCTAGTCCTGCGTCTTGACCGCTCTGGCCCATCTGAAGCCTGGCTCCAAGAATCGCCAGTAACATGACCCGGTCTTTATGACGGCGGGTTATATCGCGGGGTTATATCCCCAATAGTCATTGTACAGGTTTTGGCCTGGTTTTTTGTAGGCCTTTACCCTTTTTATTTCTCTTTGGTTTTCTTTGTTTTTTCTCTTTTTTGTTTTCTTTCACCGGGTTTCTTCATTTCTTGCTCTGTTGTCATTTCTTTTTCAACAGTTTTGTTTTTTCTTTATCAGTTTTCATTGGGTTTTTTTTATTTTTTTTGGTTTTATTTTTGGTTTTTCTAGGTTTTCTTTTTAAAACACATGCAAAAAGGTCAGTACACAATACAAATTTTGGGTGTACACGTGAAACATTTTTTTGTTAAACCTTCAACATTTCAAATACACGGTGTACACTTTTCTCTTTGAGACCCGCTTCGGTACACCCCCCCCCTCACAAAACGTATAAAGGGCAATATGGACATTTAACGTATTGTACTCGCCGGATATATACAGCGTACGTTCATATTAGGCTCAATGGACGGCCTGGCCCATTTACATTCTTTCTTTCTTTTATTAAAGTTCAAAAAGATGAGCCGCCGCCCTTGCGCAAAATGACTACTTCTTGCCTCTATGAAACCCTCGTATCCGTTTCTCAAAAAAAAAACCTCGTATCGAACATAAGAAAAAGATCATCTTGCTCTTTATTATGAAGGGGTATGGAGCAATTTGAGCCATCAATGTGTTTAGGGGAGTACTTAACCAAAAACTACCACATTTGCCGGAAACCTGACGAAAAACTACCACTCTACGTTTTTGTGCGAAAAACTACCAAATTTTTCCTAAACCGTGGCAAAAAACTACCAACTCGCGAAAACGCTCGCTTCGCCCGCGCTAACCCCGTTTCTGACCGGTTGGGCCCGCGAACAGTTGCCACGCGGGCTAACGGGCGGCCGGCGCGCGTTGACGGCCGTTATCGGTGCGTCCGCTGTCGGAACGGCGGCTGTCGGTCGGCCAATGGGTCAAGATCTGATCCTCTCCCCTGTCGCTGCACTCTCTCCGTCCTCTCTCTCTCTCTCTGAACTAGGTGGCGGCGGCGACGACGATGGCGGCGATGGTTCCGGAGGGGGGCGTCGGTGATATGGGTGGTGGCGGCGGCGACGACGACGCTGGCGGCGGTGGCACAAGTTTGGACGCTGCGGGCTCAGTCGACAATTGGTTGGGGAGCACCAGCTTCTCGACGCAGGCCGGCTCGCAGCAGCAGGAGGCACAGCTCGCCCAGTCATCGCCAATGGGTTGCAGGTATGGAAATATCATCTGCTAGGTTAGCTGCTTCAATCTGTCAATTTGGTTAGCTGCTCATGAATTGGTTAGCTGCTTCAATCTGGCAAATTAGTAAGATGTGTTTGTTAGAGATTGTTGTGTAGTAAATTGTATTGCACTTGTAGCTCTGTCAGTTTCAATTCAATTCATGAGCACCTATTTCTGCAGTTTTGCTGACAAGAAGTGGGAGATATGGTTTCATTTAGAAGGAAGAAACCCTGTGAAAAGGGGTATATATGAGTCAGATATATCTTTTGTTACTCTACAATCACTCATTGCTAGTGAAGGGTATGGGCAGAGTGATTACATGTACTATGTGAAGGAGGAGGAAATTGGATCTGAAAGAGTAAAGTATTTAGGTAATGAATCTAGTGTTCATGAAATGTTGGAGTTTTTTAATCATGTTAATGTTGTGAACATAAAGGTTGTGAGAGATGTTGAACCTGGAATAAGCACACAGGCTATTCAGAATTACATGAACACTCAAGAGAGTTGCTGTGTGCAAAAGGTTGTGGAGCAATCTGAGCTTCAGAATGAGATAGATGATAGAAAGGCTCAGCTTGAGAGGAGCAGGATTCAAAGAGAGGCAGATTTGAACCACTTTGAAGGAGACACTGAAGTGTCTGAATTTTGTTCTGATGATTCAGTTCATTCAGATGGGAGTGCTGAAGTTATTCAACAAGTGGAAATAGAGTGTGCCTCTCAAGAGGAAACAGCATTGCAAAGTACCGCTATTGTGAAACATGTGAAGAACCCTGGGCCAACTAGCAGATGTCACAATGAGGTAGAGAAAAAATGTTTTGAAGATTGGTTTCCTGAAGCAGATGAGTTTTGTTTTGCTGGTGATGCAGGCATAAGTGATGAGGAAGAAGAAGATGAAGTTGAACTACCATACATCATGAAGAAGCCAAAGACAAAGAGTAGTAAGAAAAAGATGAAGGAAAGGGTATATTTTGACCCTTCAATTCCCAATTCACATTTACTCTTGTGCAAGAGCTTGTGTTTTGATTCTGTTTACCAGTTCAGAGAAGCATTAAGAGATTTGCATATAAGGACTTTGAGGTCTTTTCACTACCACAGGAACACTCCAACAAGAATTATTGTTTGGTGTTCACAGAGAGAGCATGGATGTGAATTTTACATGTGTGCCTCCAGGATAGCTCATGAAAGAACATTTTGCATTAAGAAGTGTAACATGGAGCACACTTGTCCAGCATCAGCAGAGAACACAAAGGTTACTACTAAGTGGCTTTCCAAAGCAGTTGAGCCTTCTCTTAGAGAAGATCCTAGAGCACCTGTGGATTCACTAATTAAAAACAGCAAAGTCAAGTTTTCAGTTGATGTATCAAAGAGTGTGGCCTATAGGGCAAGGAGGAAGGCTATTAAGGTTGTACAAGGTGACCAGAAGGAGCAGTACTATAGACTGAGGGACTACCTACAAGCAGTTCTTGACACAAACCCTAGTAGCAGGTGTGTAGTTACAACATTTGAGGACCCAGAAAACCCTGCCCCAACTCCTAGATTTAAGTACATGTTCTACTGCTTGCATGCATCAAAGCAAGGATTTCTTAATGGTTGCAGGCCCTTTATAGGTAAATATATAACTGCATTTTGTTCAAAATATCTTGTTGTAATTTTTTGGTAGCTAATTTGGGTATGGATGCAGGGCTTGATGGTTGCTTCATCAAGCTAACCACTGGACAGCAAATTCTTGCAGCCACAGGAAGAGATGGCAACAACAACATCTACCCCATAGCCTTTGGTGTGGTTGATAAGGAAGATTCAGAAAGTTGGACATGGTTCTTAACCTAGCTAAGATGTTGCATTGGAAGTGGAAGCAAATTTGGAACCTACACCATTATTTCTGACAGGCAAAAGGTATGCAACCTATCTTAGCCAGTAGTTCAGATAAATATAGTTATTACTGGCTTTATTTGTTTTTGTTCATGACCATGGTTATTAATTTACAATCAGGGTCTTCTTAAGGCTATAAATGAGGTGTTCCCTGATTCCCCTCAGAGATACTGCCTCAGGCACATCTATGCAAATTTTCAGTCAGCTGGTTTCAGAGGAGCAGAACTAAAAAGCTAGTAGATAAGGCTAGCTACTCATTCACCAAACATGGCCATGAATTAGCAATGGCAGAGCTTAAAGCAGAGTGTGAGGATGCCTGGAAGTGGCTTACAAAAATTCCAAAGGAGACTTGGTGTAGGTCTTCAATGGATTACAGTTGCAAAACTGATCTTGTTGTGAACAACCTTAGTGAGGTTTTCAACAAAATGATCCTTGATGTTAGGGCCAAACCAATTAGAACTATGTTTGAAGGAATAAGGACTAAGCAGATGATCAAAAGGCAGAAGACTAGGGAAAAAACAGAGAACGGCAGGTGGATGATCACACCCAACTATTCAGAGAAACTAGAGGAGAATAAGAAGTATGCCAAATTTTGTGAGGCACATAAGGCTGGTCCTGACATTTGGCAAGTGTCTAGTAAGGAAAATCAGTACTGTGTCAACTTAGCTACTAACTCATGTGACTGCAGGAGGTGGGACATGACAGGTGTGACATGCAGTCATGCAATAGCAGCAATGAGCAAGATTCACATGCACCCAGAGGACTATGTGCATGAATTTTTCAAAAAACCACTATATATTGAAGCATACAAAGACATAGTGTACCCTGTCCCTGGTCCTGGATTCTGGCCTGACACCCATACTCAGGATATTGAGCCACCAGTGTTCAAAGAAAAAGCTGGGAAGAAACAAACAGCTAGGAGAAAGGGCCAGTTTGAGGTGCCTGCACCAAAAGGCGTGAAGGAAATATGCCCTAGAGGCAATAATAAAGTTATTATTTATTTCCTTATATCCTGATAAATGTTTATTATTCATGCTAGAATTGTATTAACCAGAAACATAATACATGTGTGAATACATAGACAAACAGAGTGTCACTAGTATGCCTCTACTTGACTAGCTCGTTAATCAAAGATGGTTATGTTTCCTAACCATGGACAAAGAGTTGTTATTTGATTAACGGGATCACATCATTAGGTGAATGATCTGATTGACATGACCCATTCCATTAGCTTAGCACCCGATCGTTTAGTATGTTGCTATTGCTTTCTTTATGACCTATACATGTTCCTATGACTATGAGATTATGCAACTCCCGTTTGCCGGAGGAACACTTTGTGTGCTACCAAACGTCACAACGTAACTGGTTGATTATAAAGGTGCTCTACAGGTGTCTCCAAAGGTACATGTTGGGTTGGCGTATTTCGAGATTAGGATTTGTCACTCCGATTGTCGGAGAGGTATCTCTGGGCCATCTCGGTAATGCACATCACATAAAGCCTTGCAAGCATTGCAACTAATGAGTTAGTTGTGAGATGATGTATTATGGAACGAGTAAAGAGACTTGCCGGTAACGAGATTGAACTAGGTATTGAGATACCGACGATCGAATCTCGGGCAAGTAACATACTGATGACAAAGAGAACAACGTATGTTGTTATGCGGTCTGACCGATAAAGATCTTCGTAGAATATGTAGGAGCCAATATGAGCATCCAGGTTCCGCTATTGGTTATTGACCGGAGACATGTCTCGGTCATGTCTACATTGTTCTCGAACCGTAGGGTCCGCACGCTTAAGATTTCGATGACAGTTATATTATGAGTTTATGAGTTTTGATGTATCGAAGGAGTTCAGAGTCCCGGATGAGATCGGGGACATGACGAGGAGTCTCGAAATGGTCGAGATGTAAAGATCGATATATTGGACGACTATATTCGGACATCGGAAAGGTTCCGAGTGATTCGGGTATTTTTCGGAGTACCGGAGAATTACGGGAATTCGTCGGGGAGTATATGGGCCTTATTGGGCCATACGGGAATAGAGGAGAGAGGCCAAAAGGAAGGAGGCCTGCGCACCCCATCTGGTCCGAATTGGACAAGGGGCGCAGCCCCCTTTTCCTTTTTCCTCTCCCTCTCTTTCTCCTTCTCCTACTCCAACAAGGAAGGAAGGAGTCCTAGTAGGACTCCCCTTGGCGCGCCCCCTTCTAGGCCGGCCGCCCCCTCCCCCTTGCTCCTTTATATATGGGGGCAGGGGGCACCTCTAGACACACAAGTTGATCTTCGTGATCGTTCCTTAGCCGTGTGCGGTGCCCCCCTCCACCATATTCCACCTCGGTCATATTGTAGCGGTGCTTAGGCGAAGCCCTGCGACGGTAGAACATCAAAATCGTCACCACGCCGTCGTGCTGACGGAACTCCTCCCCGACGCTTTGCTGGATCGGAGCCCAGGGATCGTCATCGAGCTGAACGTGTGCCAAGAACTCGGAGGTGCCAGAGTAATGGTGCTTGGATCGGTCGGATCGTGAAGACGTACGACTACATCAACCGCGTTGTCACAACGCTTCCGCTGTCGGTCTACAAGGGTACGTAGATCACACTCTCCCCTCTCGTTGCTATGCATCACCATGATCTTGCGTGTGCGTAGGAAATTTTTTGAAATTACTACGTTCCCCAACAAGACACAAGCAGGATGGGAATAATTACATGCAGCAATTGTGGTCTACAGGGCCATAGATTTACTTACTGTGGGAAAGCTCTAAACCCAAGTCTTTAGATGAGAAAGAACTTACACCAGGTCATTCAAAAATGCTGCATTCTTTGTTTAGTTAATAGTTGTTTAATTATTTTAGGTCTGCTCTATGTACTAACTATCTTAATTCTGTCATGCAGGAGAATAGAGAAATTTTTAGGGGTTCCTCTAGTGCTAGTCACCCACCTCCAGAACCACCACATCAACACCAAACTTCACAGATGCCAGCCTCATCTGCTCCACCTCCTAAAGCAGTGAGGAACAGAAAAACAGCAGCAGATAAGAGAGCTTCAGCATCAACTGTTTCTGCAGGAGCAGCCAGGTCTTCACCAGCACCTCCAACAGGATCAGCATCAACAAGAGCTCCAAGAGGATCAGCATCAACAAGAACATTCAATGCACCAAGAGCATCCACTGCAGAACCAGGGATATTAGCAGGTAAGAGAAAGAGGAAACCCCCTAGCAAGTTTGTACTATATTTTAGTGCTAGTGGAAACCATTGAAACTCTGTTACTAAGTTTGTGTTATGCTACTTAGTTTGATTGTATGGTACTAAATTTGTGCTCTGCTACTAGACTGCTTAAATTCAGACATGTGAACTTGTGTGCAATGTTGAATGTATGGTTGCTACTTATTTGTGCCCAATACCAATGGGTTAAGTGCTAGTGTTTTGTTTTATTTGTTTTACTTTGCCATTTGTGCAGTTTAGGTGCATGTTTTAATTGTTTTAATTTGTTTTTTTGTTTTACTTTGCCGTTTCTACAGTTTAAAAAAAATATGCACAAAAAAATGTCTGGCCTGGGGCTCGAACCCAGGACCAGTTGGTTGTAACCATGCTTACAATACTAATGGGCTAGTGCTAGTGATTTGTTTGACTAGCATCGGCCAAACTTATTATATGTTTCCCACCACGTCGTCTGTTCAGCGTGCGTTGCAGCCGCCATCGTGGTGAGCGTGCGTTGAGTAAACCCAGCCGTTTCGGATTCTACGACTTCATTACGTGTCCACCCACCACGCTCTCTGCTCACTCGCCCACTCGCCGCTCGCACCGCCCACTCCGCTTCCCCCTCTCTCCTGTCGAAATCGCCGCCGACAACCACCGCCACCGCCGTCGCCATGGACTGGCAGCTGGCCATCGAAGCTCTCGCCGGCAACAACCAGGAGATGCGCGCGCAGTACAGGGAGATCGCGCGCTGGTTCCCCAGTCTAGCGATGATGAGGAACCACGCCCGCGGCCTCGTGAAGGTGATGACAGCTGCTGAAAAGCAGCGCGCCTTCCCTGCCAGCCGTACCATCCCGCCGCCGTCCCTTCTGCTGTGGGCGATGTGCGAGGTGCAGCGCTCCCCCGACCCCAGGCAACGCGCCCGATAGTGGATGTACCGCTCATCCACCACGCCGCCGGCCGCCGCGGACCACGTCACTGACGCCGTCCTCGCACTCCCAGCCCCAATCAACAACGCCTACTGGGAGAGGCGCAATCCATGGGTCCTTGGGCCCTCTGACGACTCTGACGGTGAGTCTTCAGACGACGAGTTCTCTAACGACGAGTCCAGTGAATATGATGAGGAGGAGGAGTCTGACGAATCTGACGACGAGGTGGATGAGGTCGTCGTCCTCTCCGACGACGAGCCTGAAGTGCAGCTGCTGGCTCCCGTCCTCGATGCCGTGGAGGGGGATTTGAACCTCCCAATCCACGTGGATGCGCTGCCGGAGGTCGATCTCCCAGACGGCGTCGTGGTGAAGCAAGAACAAGATGGCGGCGAGGAAGATGTGGTGGAGCCGGCACCGGGCAAGAATAAGAGGGCGGCCGTGACTGCAGTGCGCCGCTCCCAGCGCCTGAAGATGCTGAAGAAGGAGGAGTGAAGTGCTGCCTTCAGTTACTTCAGTGCAAAAAAATCCAGTTTCGTCAGTCCTGAACTTTCGTAAGTTCAGTAAGTACCTAGGTTTAGTTTTGCCAGGCAATATCTACTAATAGTTGCTTTCTATGTCAAACACTATCTACTACTAGTTGATTTCTATGTCAGACTATGAATGGCGGTACTATCTATCTATGTCAGACTATCTATATATGTTACTTGCTACTTGCTACACATGTTAAGTTATTTGTCACACTATCTAAGCTACTTGCTATATATGATATATGCAGAGTAAAGCAACCTCATCATAGATAAAACATTCTTACTTACTTAACTTAGCATGAGTACTCACTTAGCATAGTAGGTCTTAACATAATAGTCATTACATCATAGATAAAACCAACTAGTTTTTAAACCATAACAGTACCTTCCTCCCTCATACCATTCTGAAAGCACATGAAACTTTCCCAAAATATACACCTAACATGCATGACATTCCAAGGCCAGCTATATATATAGGCCTACTAATTACTTAACCCACACACCAAGCACTTCACTCATTCATAATTGCCTTGATCCTCTCCAGCTTATCTTTGCTGGCATGCCCAGCATTGACCAGATCAGCAATCAGATACTCCAGCTTCTTCTTCTCTTTCTTAAGTAGGTCCCTGTCCCCCTCCACTTCCTTCATGGCCTTCCTCATGTTCTGAATGATATCTACTTGGCTTTGAAGAATGCACCTTTGCTCCTTGGCAAGCTTCATCTTTTCCATACTTATCTCAATCTTTGCTTGATCCTCAAGTTGTTTCTTCTTTGCATTTAGATCATTGATTGCCTGACTGGTATAGTCCATGTCATGAGACATCTTGCCATCTTGATAGTCAAAAAGCTTGGATACATCTTCCACCAACTGGCTGTAGTTGTTTGACAGGAAATCAATTTCCTTCTGTAGCTTGGCCACCTCTTTCTCATGGGCTTGTTTGTCCTTCACCCTCCCCAAGTTCTGCTCATGGTACATGTCCCAAATCCTTGTTAGGCACCTTTGTAGAATCTCTAGCCAAGGACCATCCACCCACTCCACAACCCCACAGTTCACACCTACATCCTACAGAAGCAATTATTTACAATTAAGCACAAATCACTTAGTAACAAACTAAGTACAGATAACCAAAGTTCACACCTACATCAATATGCTATCTGAATTATGCAAACATAATTCTTTCATAGTAAGCACACAACACCTGACTTGGCATCAGAGATAAATTCAGTTAACAGCTATATTAAGTAGTAAATATAAATTCATTTAACTCTGTTCTTTTTCAGTTAACAGCTATATTCAGTAAACACCTAACTAATACATTCAGTTCACAGTACACTAAAGATCTCTGCATGTAGGTGTTCTCAGGTTCAGTCATGTATTGAATTCAGTTAACTAAAGATCTACTTTCACATATAGCTTCCATATGTATGGCACTTTCAAGTTTCAGTTCTAAACTACAGCACACATCTCTGCACCACATGCTGCACCACACATCTCCAGCAGCAAAACACATCACACATCTCCACCAGCAAAACAAGTTAGCGTTCAAGATTTAATACCTGCTGCACAGGACAACCCAGGCATCGCCTCCCAGTCAAAGCACCTTCAAAAGCCACCATCTTCTTCGGCCTCTGATGATGCATCATGCACGTCGGCTCAGATTCAGTGTAAGAACCACAGAAAAATGGTTCCACCACTGTGTCAGGGGTTTCCTGCAAAAGAAACTTCGAATCAAACCAAAAGCAACTTGGAATCTCCAACTTGGATGAACTAACCCTAACCCTAACTCTGTTCCACCATTATGCACTTACAAAGAGCTGAGAATCCATTGAAACCATGTTGATGTCCTCGTCCGAGCTCTCCTCGTCATTCCAGGATGGCATCCTCAACTTCTACCGGCAGCAATGGCCGCGGCGGCGACAACGATAGGCTAACCTAGCTCACAACACCAGGGAGAGGGGAGAGGATGAGGATGAGTGAGAGCGAGCGAGGAGGAAGAGAATGAGCGAGTGGCTGAGCTCGCTCGCTCTCACTTATCAGCCGACCGACAGTCGCCGTTCCGACAGCAGACGCGCCGTTAACGGCCGTCAACGCGCGCCGGCCGCCCGTTAGCCCGCGTGGCAACTGTTCGCGGGCCCAACCGGTCAGAAACGGGGTTAGCGCGGGCGAAGCGAGCGTTTTCGCGAGTTGGTAGTTTTTTGCCACGGTTTAGGAAAAATTTGGTAGTTTTTCGCACAAAAACGTAGAGTGGTAGTTTTTCGTCACGTTTCCGGCAAATGTGGTAGTTTTTGTTTAAATACTCTGTTTAGGGGGGTGTACCGAAGTAGAAGTGTTTCTCTTAATGTATGGTTTGAAGAATTTTTTAATACATGGTCAAACTTTTTAAAATACAGATTGAACATTTTATTAATGGCAATAAACAGTTTTATTAAACTACACGAAGATTTTTTAACATAGTATAAACATTTTGGAATTTTCATCGACATTTTTTTGGAAAAACGTGAATATTTTCTTTAAAATACCACGTAAATTGTTTTATGGCAATAAACATTTTTGGTGTAGACCTTGAATATTTTTCTTCAAACCAATGGGAACTTCGGCCGAATATAGCATTATATATCACAGCAGAGATCCACATTAAAAACCTATGAGAACTGGCTACCCGGAACAAGCAAGGTAGTATTGGTGCAATTGGATAATTAAACCTGCTGTTTCAGGCTTGCGTGACTATATTAAACGTCTGAAACTCGGACAGCAATGCAGTATTCTCAGTCAGGCTAGATGCTGCAAGTTTCCAAGTAGTACTCTGTTATTGCAAAGCAGTGCTCGAACCATTATTGCAATCCACCGCTAAGAACAAATTATGTGAATGCCAAAAAATATCGCAAATAATACGGGTAAACCCTGTAACTGTTGTTAGGAGATATTTATTTTTCAAATATATGCGGACTAGAAAACAGAGTGGAATGATGGCCCGTTGCATCGACGACCCTATATATCAGTTATTGCGAAGGGTATTGGGACCGTTCTTATGCATGGCCGTGGCCTAATAATGCGGGTCGTTTCTTTTTGTAGTGTTCTATTTGCACTCCCACCTTACACTATTTCAGTCAAAAGATCTGCAGGTGCATCCACCAGTTAACTGGCTTGGTTCTTGGGCCTCGATTTACACCGTGTCATTTTGAAATGTTCACTGTGTATAAAAAATAATATATGGGGAGTGTTAAAATTTTGTAGAATACCCTGTCCAGTGTTGGAAGCAGAGTAGCAACTCCCATATTCAGACTAACTCGTAGAAAATATGGAAAACAACTTGAATGCTAGGAACAGCTTTCAACTTCAGAGCTATCAACAAACATAAAAAAGATTCAAACTGAATATCCCCAGGAAAAGCAGGGTTATATCTAAAACTGCATCTTTATTGATCAGGATTTAAGTATCTCTAGAGACCGACGGACAGGCCTCGATTACCCAATGTACGCACTAAACACTACAGTACAGTGGAATCTATCATTTGTTTTTCAAGAAAGAGATAGTGGAATGCCGTTTACAGAAATACTTCAGTTCATCAAACTGAACTGCAACTATACGCTGGGCCTTGAGAGCTTAACTGATATCGCTGCCCGGCACCTGAGGCGCAGAGCAGCCAGAACCAAACCGCAGAGACCAGCAGCTCCGCCGCAGATCCCACGACGGAAGCGACCCAGGAGTGGAATCCTCCGCTGCCAGTTAACATTTCCTCCCGTGCAGCTTCAGTGATACATCAGGATAGCTTCAGTGGCGTGTCTGCGTGGAGAACTTTAGAACTCCTATCCGGTCACAGAAATGCTCTGTTCGTTTTGCCCTGACGTAAGTGGAGATTCAAATAAAATTTTCAAAAACTGAAGCCACCATCCAAAGCATCGTATACCTTCGTCCCTTTTCAAATTTTGGATGGCAAAAGAAAAGAAAATGGTTCCAAATTTTGAATCGCGCCTTCTTCTTCAGATAGTTTTTTTTTTAGACAATCTTCTTCAGATTTTTTTTTGAGCAAAATATGTATTCTTTATTAAACATGTAAAGTCATGGGAATACAGATAATATCGGGCAAAGTTACAAGCCACACATGGCACCCGGGAGGGAGAGATGCAGCAGCTTTAGCTAAAGCGTGAGCCTCTCCGTTATACTTCCGACTCTCATGGATAAACTCCACCGCACTAAAAGCTAATCTGCGGTGCTTGATATCTTGAAGAATTGGGTAAAACTTGCATGGGGAGTCGTCCTTGATCCTTGATACAACTTCTTGGCAGTCTGTGGCCACACATATGGATTGAACTTGTAGATCCGTAGCGAGTGCTAGTGCCTCGCTACAAGCCTGTGCTTCGAGAATCACCGGGTCCAAGAGGCCCTCAAAAATGATGGCTGAGGCCCCTAGATAGTTCCCGTTTTTATCGCGACACACCGCAGCAGAGGCACCCTTGTCGCCGATCTTGGAAAACCTGCCGTCTGCGTTGATCTTGGCTGAGTGGGACACCGGCGGCAGCCATGCACAGCGTGCTGGCCTTACCGCATCTGAAGTCGCTACATGCGGGTCCCTGGGCATTGCATGCATGCCCCTGGGCCTTACATGCAGGTCCTTGGATTGTGCATGCAGGTCCCTGGTACGTGCCCCCCTTTCTGGAATCTGATCAAGCTCCGCCAAAAATTTGGTAATGAAGATATGGGTACTGAGGGGGCTCTGGAACTGCTCGTCATGGATAGCTCGACGTCTCGCCCACCATATCGCCCACATTGTTACAAGCACACGTGCCAAATCCGCCGTGGGAAGAGTGTCAACTAACCAGAACATCCACAGTTTAGCGTCGTCCGTACGGTTGGAGATGGTGGTTCCAGTGATATCCTCATCAGAAAGAGCCCAAACACAGCGAGCCACATGGCAGTCAAAAAGGGCGTGCCTCCAAGTATCCACCGCCGCGTGACAGATGCTACATTCAGCGGAATCACTCATTTTTCTGTGTTGTCGGACAGCCCCTGTAGGTATGGATGATTTGGCTAACCTCCAAGCAAAAACATAGACTTTTGAGGGCACCGCCGCGCCCCATAGTTTGGACCATGAACGACTTTCGGCTACGACATTTGAGTGACCATTGTTGTGCTCCAACCAGTCCGTGCGTTGCTTCTTTGTCGCTGCAAGTAGTTTGTAAGCTGAACTCACTGTGAAGATCCCTCTTTTCTCGTAATGCCACGACCAGAAATCCTCATGGACCTTGCTGCTAAGTGGAATATTGAGGACTGCCTCAACGTCCATCGGGTACAGATGTTCACGTAGCATCACACCATTCCATGTGCAGGTGACCAGGTTGATAAGTCCGGAAACAAGTTGGGGGGTGGGGGGGGGGGGTTCTGGGTTTTCGGGCAAACCGACTGAAGCTTATAGTCACGGGGGATCCAATTATCATGCCAAATGTTAGTCCGCTCTCCCGAACCGATGCGCTTCAGAAGGCCCAACTTAAGTGCATCCCGCCCCTCGATGATGGATCGCCATACTTGTGATGGGTTCTTCCCTAACTCTGCTTCGAGAATTGAAGAAGATGGGTAGTATACCGCTTGAAGGATCCTGGCGCTGAGGGAATCCGGCTGAGTCAGCAGCCGCCATGCTTGCCGGGCAAGCAGCGCCAAGTTGAAGAGCTCAATATCGCGGAAGCCCATACCACCCATACTCTTAGGCTGTGACATGACTTCCCATGAAATCCAAGCAGTCTTCCTCTCGCCTTTTTTAGATCCCCACCAGAATTTCCGCAACAAACCATTGATGTGCTGACAAAGGCCTCGAGGTAGCTTGAAACAAGCCATGGAATAAGTAGGGATGGCCTGCGCAACTGATTTGATTAACACTTCCTTACCACCGACCGATAGCGCCTTCTCCATCCAGCCTTGCACATGCTTCCATATGCGATCTTTTAGATACTTAAAAGACCCTTCCTTTGCTCTACCAACATCTGCTGGAAGGCCAAGGTATTTGTCTGACAGTTTTTCGTTCTGCACGTCTAAGATTTGTTTCACCTGTTGCTTCAAAGAATCTGAACAGCCCTTGCTGAAGAAGATTGATGACTTTTCCTTGTTGATTCGCTGGCTAGAGGCCTCACAGTAACGTTGCAGCAAAGAATTCACCCTCATTGCCATCTCAGGAGTGGCATTGAAAAATAAGAGGCTATCATCTGCAAATAATAAGTGATTTACCTCCGGAGCGCCATCCGCCACCTTAATGCCTCGAACATTCTCATTTGGATCCGTCGACTTCAATAGACATGACAGACCCTCGGCAGCCAACAAAAAGAGATATGGGGAGATTGGGTCGCCTTGCCTGAGACCACGGGAAGGACTGAACTCCTCTTGCCTTTCACCATTGAAGATAACAGAGAAAGACACTGATGTGACGCACCTCATGACAATCTCTGTGAACCGTGCACTTATGCCTAGCTTTAGCATAATCTGTTCAAGATATTTCCACTCAATTCTATCGTAAGCTTTCATCATATCTAGTTTCAAAGCACAGAATCTGTTGCCCTTTACCTTCCTTCGTTTCATGTAGTGGAGACACTCATAAGTAGAAATGAAGTTATCCGTGATAAGACGTCCCGGTACGAATGTTGATTGTTTCTCAGATATGATATCGGGGAGAATGAGCTTTAGCCGATTAGCTAGCACCTTCGACGCGATCTTAAAGATCACATTGCATAGGCTTATCGGTCTAAACTGTCCTAAATTTTTTGGACTTGCAATCTTGGGGATTAACACAATGAACGTTTTGTTTATCTCCTCCGGGGAATCCTCTCCCTTTAGAACACGTAGCACCATATCCGTCACCTCATCGTCGCACAACTCCCAGTGCCGCTGAAAGAAGTGTGCAGGAAAGCCATCGGGCCCGGGGGCCTTGGTTGGAAACATTTGGAACAAAGCCGCTTTCACCTTGGCGTTTGTATAACGGGCGTTAAGCATATCATTCATGGCAGCATCCACTCTGGGTGGTATGTGAGATAGTACCTCATCAATACCGATCGTGTTTTCGAAGGCATACAGGTTGCTATAAAAATTTGTTGCCAGGCTTGCCATCTCTTGATCATCCACGCAAAACGTGCCATCTGCACGTTCCAGCTCGCAGATGCGATTTCTAGCTTTGCGAGCACTGGCCTTCCGATGAAAAAAAAATTGGTATTGTTATCTCCCTCCGCCAGCCACTGAATGCAAGCCCGTTGACGCCACATGATCTCCTCACGTAGGCCAAGTTCGGACATGCGGGCTTCTACATGTTCCTCTTCAGGTGATGAACCCCCACGGTCGGGAAGGGCTCGGAGTTCTGCAAGTTTCGATCGAAGCGACCGCAGCTCGGTTCTAACAGCACCAAAGGTGGTTCGGCCCCACTTGCGCAGCGTGCCGGCCACATAAGCAAGTTTCTCAGACAGAGCTGCAACAGTATTGGCCTTTCCAGAAGTGTTCCAAGCTTCAGTTACCACATCCCCAAAACTTGGATCACGCTCCCACATGCATTCATACCGAAACTGCTTCTGCTTTGCTCTCACACTCGAATCCACAAGATCCGTTTGTAATAGGATAGGGCAGTGGTCAGATTTGGCCGCTGTCAGGTGTTCCACCGAGGCAAACGGAAAAAGGGCCGACCATTCAGCCGTACCCAAAGCTCTGTCCAGCCTGACCCTGAAAAAATAGCCTCCTGACACTTTCTTCTCCCAAGTCCAATCCAATCCACGATAACCCAAATCAGCCAATCCACAATCTTCTTCAGATAGATAGAGAATCGTGTGAGTCTTGGGCTGAGATAGAGAATCTGCTGTATACGCTGGGCCAGATAGATGGGCCTTCAACGACGAGCCGGCAGCGTGGGAAAGAAAAGGCCTGGTCGATGCTGAACCGACGTGAGAGAAACGGGAAACCGGGCGACAGAGAACGTTATTATTAGTCCCACCTCGGCTAGCTACGAGGGGCTCGGTGCAGAGCTCAGCTATAAGATGGGTCGGGGCTCCAACGTTGGACGGCATCTTTGCGCTTGGGGCAATGACACAGTTAGTGAGGTAATACCAAGGCGCGTCAATTGCTGGTTGAAAACTATTTCCAAACCCCCTCTTTGGCACTCCCTCTGTGGTGGGCCACTGAGAATTTCTGAAAGGGCTCCTTCTCCTTCGGGACTGGGTAAAGCCCTACAATACCCAAATTTTGAACTCTTACAAGTTCTCCTCAAATCACAGCAGTTCCTCTGCTGTTTTTCAGAAAGTTGTCAGCACAAAACTATTCACAGTTTGCAGAATATTTTTATGGCAAATACTCACCTTATTACCATTCTCACAACAAATACAGCAGGGTTGATGAATTTTCGTGTCTACACAAACTGCATGTACAACGGTACACTCCATATTCACACAGACACAGACCGGCACCGCGACGCATCACGTATGTACAGGATGAACAAAGAATGCACAGAGTACCAACCATGGCCGGCCGCCGACACACCATCATCACCCAAACCAAACCATACCAAATCAGACGAACTCAAAGCGCATGAGGAGCTTGACGTTGGGGAACTTGTTCCCCTTGCGGTCGAACAGCGCCACCGCGCGGATCCCAGGCTGCAGCTCCGACACCGGCAGCACCGTCTGCCCCGCAAAGTCGTCCTTCTCCGACATGTCATACTCGTGCGCCTCCACCCGCAGCAGGGCCAGCTCCGGCACCGTCAGGCCAAAGGAGAACTCCTCACCCCACACCGGCACCCAGTTGTCCTCCACCGCCTTGGTCTTCTTCATCACCGAGTCTGCTGGAACGCCGGCGATCCCGACCTGTCACGCAATGGATACATACATACAGGGTTCAGTTTCGATGATGTTTCAGAGAAATGGATACTGTTTTAGGTTCTTGTTACTAAACTCATTCAGCTTTGTAGTTGCAGTTCATAGTTGAAAGCTATCTGTCAGCATTCAGTTTGATGTTTCAGAGATATGCTTACTGGCTACTGCCTTTGGGTTCTTGTTAATGATTTCATCGAGCTTTTGCCTTGCGGTTAATAGTGTACGCCATTGATGTGCCAAATTAGTTTTCATTCATACCCGTGCGTAAAAATCTGGAGGAGAATACTGGTCAAAGTGTGTCTGCTTGAAGTCCATCCGCCAACCATCACCCATGTACACTTTTACCTGAATGAAAAGCAGCAGTTGATTTGACTCTAATTTCGAGCGGCACAAACAAAACTGAACACATGTCTAAATAAAGCCATACCTTCAAGGTCTTCTTAACAGGTTGAGGCTTTTTTGGATCAAAAACTTCCGGCTCAGACTGCATCAAGAAATCCGGTTTCTTCACGTAGCCACAGCCACCATTGGCTTTATAAAATCCATGCATTAACCAAAGGGCTCTTCCATATCCCTGCAAGGAATATCATGAATTAGAACACGCCAGTACGAAAGGGACAGCATATGACCAATAAACATTAACTTCTTGCTCGAATTTAGGCAAGTGTATGCCCGAATTGATGACAGATTGTGATCTGCCAAATCTAAAGCATCCCCGTGTTAAATATTGCACACACACACACACACACACACACACACACACATATGGCACAGATTGCATCCCACTTGAGTTCATATAAGAAGCTAAGGGTTATTCCGCATTGACCTCGTATAACTATAATCATCTATATATTTCTGCCATTTGATATTCAGAGCATAATTGGATATTCAGACCATCAAGCAAGACCATTGCCCTGGATAGATTACTCGGAAACAGAAATGCACCTGCATATTGAAGGCTACCATCTGAGCACCATGCACCCAACCAATAAATGGATTGTAGTTGGAAGAAGTAACCCGAGTGCCCTTTGGGTATATCCTCAGTAGATTCCTCTGTGTAAACCTTGTTAGCAATATTATTGAACACTTCAGTATGATTAAATAAAAGAGGATCTCTGCCTATTAAAGATGAATATAAATTACTGTTAATAATATGAGCAACTTCATTTAGATATATACCTCACTATCTCAGTGCCATGATTAACTACAGCTTTGGCAAGCTGTTGCTCGCTCAAACTGAGCCGCCTAACTTTGTTTGGGTCACACTTCAAGGCATCAGACGTAGTACCCCCCTTTGGCTTTCCTGCTCTAATAGTAATAAGGTGTTTATACTGTGGTGCTAGATGCTGTTGCATTTTCTGTTCGTCCTCATCGTCGTCGTCGTCATCGTCATCTCTACGATTCTCTGAGGCATCATCTTCCTGCTGACAGAGCAAAGACAATTGTGTAGGTAAAACCTTGCTGAATGCCAGGACAAAAGGGAGCAGAAAATTGAGCACTCCAAACACGTACTTTAGCAGATTGGATTTCAGTCTTGAAATCTGGGACTTCTGTTCCCCAAGCCGCATCATCGTCAGTTCCTTTGCCAGGATTCTGCTCCGCATCGCCGTCTTTCGCGGCACCACCATCCTTGGCTTCAAGGTACTCCTTTGGGGGCTTTGTTGATAGGAGCACACGGCCCATGAGGGACTTAGGCGAAGGGAGTTCTTTGGGATGTTCTTCTTCAGGGTAGTACAGTATGGTGCCAAACACTTCAAGGACCATCTATGGAGATTTTCAGAAGCACCTGTTAGCTAGAGAAGTGCAAATCTCCTGGATGGAGATAACAACAATTTCAGAAGCAAGTACAGCTACCTTTGCAACTTTTTCCTGCAGCTCGGGTGTAAGGTGGTCTTCCAGTGTGATGATAACCGGGTAGGGAGACGCGACGAAGGCGTACTCTTTGATGGATTTCAAGCATTTCAGCAGCGAAACTGGGGTGGTCAAAGTCCTGTTCAGAATTGGCAAGACAGCAGCACACAGTGTAAGATTCAGCCCCCCTAATTCTATCGGCAGCGTGAGCGAGTCACCTAAGAATATACACCTATGAAATGTTCGTTTTCTGCAAACTGAACTTGTTTTATTTTCGTGTAAAACTAAAAACTGACGCTGCACTCTGTACCCATGTTTCATTCGAGCAATGGAGCAGGGGAGCTTTCTGTTTGTCCAAAAATATACACCTACAAAATCGAGGATTCGAGGTGCATAGACAAGGTGGATATGCTTGGAACTGTCCTCATCGATTGCATCGAAGAGGAAAGACTCCAAGCTAGTGGGGGCTGGGTCGATGTGGGGAATACAGCATCCTAATAGCATGTCTTACGTTATGTACTAGGTAGAGGCAAAGTATTGGTAGCAAGCAACCTGCCATGGAGGATGCTGATGTCGTCCTTGGCGGAGTTGGGCCACATGTCGAGCTCGATGACCCGGACGCCGCGCTGCAGGGCCTTGATGATGGGGACGTCGCTGCAGTCGCTGCTGAGCTGGTTGCCGGTGAGGTACGAGTTGTGGCCCGTGTAGACGTAGTAGTGGGAGAGGGGCTGGGACATGTCGTGGTGGACCCGCGGGCGGCGGACGGGCGGGTTGAGGTCGGCGGAGAAGAGGAAGCGGTGGAAGTCGTCGAGGCCGAGCAGCTGGCCGCGGCCGAGGCGCGGGAGGCGCGGGCCGGCGCGCTGCTGGTGGCCCTGCAGGCGGATCTGGTCCAGCAGGCGGTCCGCCTCGCCCTCGGCGTCGGCGTCGGCGGCGTCGGGGTCGCCGCCCGCGGAGGACTCGAGGTACCGGCGCAGGCCGTCGGCGCCCATGGTGGCGGCCCCGCCGGAGTGCTCGGCGAAGAGCGCCCGCACGTCGTCGGGCGGCGGCGCGTCCGTCCAGCGGAACCGGCGCTTGAAGATGAGGCAGCACTTGTAGGTGCCCATGGCGTCTCGCCGGCGAGGGTTGGATTGGGTTGGGTCTGACGGTTTGTTGATGGCGGCTTGCTTGCTGCTTGGGTCGGCGATGTATCCGTAGGGGAGACTGGTATGGGAGAGAGAAACAGGGGAGGGAGGTTGAGGGGAAGGCGAAAGGGACGGAGGGAGGGAGACGAATGGGGAGAGTGGGGTTCTAATCATAACTGTCGGCACACAAATGGCGCTCATTAACACATATGGCCCATCAATTAACTCAACTGCACTCCATCTAGTATTAGTAGATCAATTTTGCTCAAAAAATAGTAATAATCTGTATGAGACTAATTTCCCAGTTTTGTCTAAACAAAACCTTCAATTTTTCTTCTTTTTTGCGGGAAAATAAACCTTCATTTTTTTCAAAATAAAGTGTTAACCATATGCTCCCTTTGGTTCATATTAATTGTGGAGTATCTTTCTTTTTTATTTTTTTAGAAAAATGTATACTAACAATACAAATACACACACTAAAATACACATGCGTACATCCGCAAAGTGAGCGTGTTCGGATGGTTAGATTCTTTGTGATGAAACCGACCTATACTTAGCGTTGACGGTCCCATTTTTCTTTATTTATTTCACTTCTTTAGGCGATGTGCGTTTCGTGTGAGCAGAAGTTGATATTGACTACGACTACGTCTGTGATGACTTTGGCGATCTCAACGTGCTGTGTTGGCTTAGTATTTCATAGGTGGTCATAGAAATAGGGCGTGTGTGCGTGTATACATAGGTAGAGTTTGTTTTTTTTGAATTTTCGGGGGAGGAAACTACCCCCACCTGAATGTTGAGTGTGATATGTGTGTATACGATCATCTGTATTTGTAAAAAAAAGAACACGCGCGTACATTCAGGGGAATAAAAAAAAATCGGTGGAGACCGTTTCCATGACTTGCCTCATGCATGATAAACACCGTCGAAAAACAACAATAATCTTGGATTGCTTTTGTACCAGGCGTTTGTTTGAATCTGGGATTCTTTTTTTTTAGCATCAGTACAGACACAAGCGCTCATATACACACGCATACACTCACCCTTATGAACGCATACACGCACACCCTACCTCTATAAGCATCTTCGAAAGACTGAGCCGGCATATCATCTTGAGATTTACGAAGTCATCGTAGGCGCCTCGTCATCGACGGGAACGTCTCCTTCCACTGAATGCGTATCACCGGAAATCCTGAAATAAATTCAAGAGTAATGCGAGCACCAGGATTTGAACCCTGATGGGTTAAGAATATCACTGTCCATCTAAACAACTCAATCACAGATTGATTAGCTTGAATCCGGGATTCGGTTGGGAGACAAGGACGCGCGCGCATAAATATGACAGGACATGCTGTGCTCGAGTGGAGCGTTGCTGAGTCAAATCCTATATTGTACCGTCCACGTGTGGCATATTTTACCAGAAGCGCGGGTGTTCGGCGTAGTACGTGTGCAATGCGTGTGTGGCCCACCCTCGCCCCGACATGCAGCATAGACAATCTTCCATGGATAACGCTCGCCGGACCGAAATTGTCGTTATTTGTGTATAAAAATATATATATTCTTCTTTTTCTGGTGGTTTGGCAACGGTACACGTGTCCTGGCCTAGTGGCTAGTGTGAGCTCATGATCACATTGGAATTCGGAGGTGGTAGGATAGAGGCAGAAGGAGGGATAGTTCTGCCACCGCATTTCTGCAACTTGCAAAAGGGGCACACACGCGCTCTGCCAGCTTTTCGTCCGTTTAAATCGACTAAGGGCGTCTTGACCGTCCAACGAAAGACGGACGCAAATCTGTCGGCATAGGAAAAAACAGCTCATAGAAATAAACATAATTAAATATTAAGTGGCCGGTCAACCGCTCATCAAAGTTCACTTAAACCTAATTAAACATCAATTAAAACATAAAAAAAAAAGTCTGCGTCCGCACGATGTCCTAGACGTTATCGGCCTTGCCCTTGTCCTTGATGTCGGCGTCGCCATCACCATCGTCGCCGGTGAGGTCGATGAAGACGGGAGCAAGGCCAGCCCACCCGAATGCCGCTTGGTACGCTGTCAGGGCAGCCTCCTCCGGTGTCTGCGGGGGCGGCGGCATTGCGGCCCGCCGGGTGCGCTCCTCCTCCTCGTCCTCATCCGTCGTTCGCCGTCGGCCTGCTCCTGGGCGAGCCAGTGCGCTTTTCCAGCGCTCACGGTGGGCCGCTTCCTTCTCCGGTGTCACGACATAGTGGATCGGAGGCGCGCTCACCCACTCGCGATACTCGCCGGTCCACGTGTAGGCCTCCTCCGACCAACTGGGTGGAGGCGGGGAGCGCTTCCGCGTCGGCTCTGGATCCGGCTTGGGCTCGAGGACGGGCGACGGCGGCGATGGAGGCGGGATCAAGAGCGGGGTGTGGACGGAGTCCCCCGCCGCCGACAAGACAAGGGCTTGCTCCAGCCCATCCCAATGCGCGTCCTCCTCGAGCCAGCTAGCCTCCAGTGCGTGCTCCAGGGCCTCCTCGAGGGCGGTCTGGTACTCCGCCTCCGCTTCCATTTCCTCCGGCTCTACCTGCGAGGGCGGCAGTGGAAACGACGGCGGGTTGGCGTCGATGCCTAGCCGCCGTTGCTCCTCGTGTTCGAGGGCAAACCAAGCCTCCCAATTGGGAGAGTCGGCGGCATACTCGGGCATCCGCCGCCGCACCAGCGCGAGCCGCGCCTGGCTCCTGTGCACCTCCTCGTCGTGCGCCCGTTGTGTCCGATGTACCGCCGACACCGGGATCCGCTGCGGATCCAGGTGCCAGTGGTGCGGCAGCGTAATGTCGAGGTAGAACAACGACTGCCTGTACTCCCAATGCCATTGCGCTTGGTGCACTGGGATGTGCAGACGCCAGCGACCTGGGCGGACACGCGCCGGGGGCGGAGGGGAGGAGGAGGAGGAGGATGAGGCGTCGGGGGTGCACTTGCCCTTGCCGTCGCTACTGCCGAAGAGGCCCATTGCTTACTAGGGTTTGATGGTGTCGCCGGCGAGGAAGCACAAGGGGGTGGTGGTTGGAGGGGGAGGGGGCAGATGTGGACGGAAGTGGACGAAAGTGGATGAGGCCGGCCCCTGCCGCATGCGTGGGTAAAAAAAAGACGCTTTCACTGGCTGACTAGTGGGCCCGCTGTCGGTGGTCGTCATTAATTAGACGATGAGCGGTAGTTAGTGGCCGCCAAGTGGGACAGCGGCGAACACCGAGGAGACGCGCGGCGTGTCCGCTTCGCGTCCGCGTCGACGCATTTCAGGCACAATTTCGAGCTGGAAATGGATCAGCCCGGACGTCAGGCGGACACGATTTGAATTTGTGTCGGCGTATTGGGCCTTCAATTTTGTCCATGCCGATCTAAACATACGCATGCGGACAAAATGAGTCGTCTCATTGAAGTTGCTTTCAACAATGCTAAGTGCAGCAGGAAACACTTTAAAAAAAAGTGCAGCAGGAAACGACGATCTTTTTTAGGCAAAGAAAAAGAAATGGAAATGAAGCCGGACATAGGGTTGGCAAGCAAGAGCAAGGCATCCAGTGCTTTCCTTTGCGATTTTCTGCTCTGGATAGGAATTTATTTGGAGGCCTTGGACGGACCGGGCCCATTTCTGTCTGTCGGCACCTTTGCTTTTTCTTTGATTCAAGTGGAAAATATGCCGGTACGTGCGTTGCGTCCTATTTTTAGCGAGTGAGCGGAATACGAAAAGAATTGGCATATCCTTCTTCTCATCACGCGCTTCAGCCAGCTGCCAAGGGCCTGCCATTTCCAAGCTGTAAAGACTTTTCTTGTTCAAGACTTCTTTTTTGGGGCAAAGCAAATGCTTTGTAACTTAACGGTGTTCGGGTACGTCACCCAGAACACAAAGCCGGCTGATACATCAGACTCCCACTCATCGTATTTGGTTCACAAGACCTACCCAAATTTGGCTAGCTCGTGAGCGGCAGAATTGGCACTACGCCAACAAACCGAAATTACATATTTGAAAAACCACATCTTAAGCTCATACTTAGTGTCTTCTATGACTGCCGCTCACGAGCACCTGCTTGCTTTAAGACGGTATAAGCTATTGGGCTGGCCTCTGATTTCACTACTAGGTCAGACCGATTAAGAGTCTGTTTGGATCGTGATAGGGAGCAACCTTACCAATTTTCTGGACGTTGAGTGATTGATTGGCTCAAATTTGGTTAGAAGCCAATATTTTGGATCAACGCCAAATGCCTGGCCGAGCGTTCAATCTTTTAGCCAAATCGCGTGTGAGTCCACGACGGCAAAATTGTGCGCCAAAAAATCGTCAGCCCGATTTGGCAGCGTAGGTAGGGGCGGTATCCAAACAACCCTTAAGACTTAATTAGGGAATCCAAGACTGAAAGTGGGCGCGACTATGTCTCGCTTGATACAAGACACTAGCACGTCTCGCTCAAAGCACCCGTCAGAATGGTCGGACCAGCGCGGACAACAGGTCTTCAGTGCTATTTTTCCTCTCTATTTTCCATACTTTTCCTTTCGTCTTTCTTTACTTTTGCCTATATTTCTAAATATTTTCAATATATCTATTATTAAACTCACTTTGCATACAAACTTAAAAATGTTAATCATGCATTTAAAAATGTTAAACGTCTATAGAAAAATATTTCTAATGTATATGAAAATTGTATAATGTGTGTACAAAAAAGTACAATTCAAAACATGTATATAAAAAATGTTAATCATGTATTTGAAAAATGTTAACTTCTATACATCAAATATTCCCGATGTATACAAATAATTTAAAATCTGTATGTAAAAAGGAAGACACAGAAAAACATAAGCTTTCAAAAAATGTTAATCATGTATTTCAAAATGTATATAAAAAATATTTGTGGTGTTTATGTAAAATGTAGACTGTGTATTAAAATGAGTTAACATCAAAAAATATGTTTGAAAAAATATATTAATCAGTGTTCAAAAAAATTTTAATCATGTATTTGAAAAAAAATGTCAAGGTCTGTACAAAATATGTTTGCCGCGGTTAAAAAATATTTATTCCATAAAAAAGTTTGGCATGACATTTAATCAAAATATTCACGTGTTCCAAAAAATGTCCAGGAGATTTTAAAAACGTTTATACTATGTTGAAAAATGTTTTCATTGTTTCAAAAAATGTTTATTGCCATTAATAAAATTTTCAATCTGTATTTCAAAAATGTTGAGCATGTATTTAAAAAGTTCAGAAAAAACATATATTAAAAGAAAAGTGTATATCATGTATTTGAAATTTCAAGGTGTATCAAAAAAAGTTTCACGTGTACACTTAAAATTTAGATTTTGTACTGACATTATTTTACATGTTTTAAAAAAGAAATAAAATAAAAACCGACAAAAAACAAAAATAAAACTAAAGAGAAGAAAAATGCTAATGAAAAGGAAAGAAAAAACCCAATGAGAACTGATAAAGAAACAACAAAACTGTTGAAAAAATTGACAATAGAGCCAGAATTAAGAAAACCGGTGAAAAAACAAAAAAAACAAGGAAAAACAAGTGCAAAACAAAGAAAACAAAAAACCAAAATAAGGAAACGGCCTACATAAAATCGAGCTAAAACCATTAGAATGACCGACTAAAACCAGAAACGTCTCTATCGAAACCCAGTGAACTAAAAAAAACATGAAAAATGGGCCGAACTTGTAGCTACACATGGGGGCAATGTTTCAGGCGACACTGACGCTATAGTCGCTATAAGCGAGATATAATCTTCGTGCTTGAAATTGGGGGGAGTAAGGGAGATTTTATTTTTGAGGCAAGGGTGGAGTAAGGGAGATGGTATAACATCGCCTGATGCGACTGTCCTGATTGGCCGACGCAACAACACATGTGGTGTGGGCAGTTTCTACGGTTGGAATTGATTTTATTAGCCTTTCGCCCGGTTTTTGGAAGGTGTCGTAGTGTTTTTTATGTTTTTGTTTTCTGTGCTACACTTTATCATTATTTGATTATTTATTTATTTCTCCATTTCCCCCTTTCCTTTTTTCAAATATGCATTTAATATTTTTTAATACGCAATGAACATTTTGTAACACACGTTGAACATTTTTATAAATGCCATGAATATATTTTTATAATGACGAGAACATGTGTTAAGTGTTAGAACATTTTTTTTGACTGTACCTTTTCAAGTTATGCATAAAATTATATAATTTCAGAAAATGTCACAGACATATTCTTGAAACATGTGGTATTTTGCTAACTGTCTTGAACCTCTTTATGAATTGTATGAAACATTATTCTAAAATTAGGAACATATTTTCAAAACACATGAACATTTGTTTTTGTGCGGTATGAATATTTTTTAACATTGCATGAACATTTCTTAATAATATCATGAACATTTTCTAAAATGTCACAACATTTTTTCAAAATGGACAGCATTTTTCTAATACCGCAAGAACACAATTTTAACACTCCCTGGATATTATTTTTTTACACATAGTGAACATTTCAAAACGACACGGTGTAAATCGAGGCCCAAGAACCAAGCCATGTAACTGATAACTGATGGATGCACCAGCAGATCTTTTGACCAAAATAGTGTAAGGTGGTGGCACAAATAAAACAGTGCAAAAAGAAATGATCCGCATTATTAGGCCACAGCCATGTATAAGAACGGTCCCAATACCCCTTGCAATAACTGAGATCTAGGGTAGTCAACGCGACATGCCATCATTCCACTCTGTTTTCTGGTCCATATGTGTAGTATCTGAAAAAACACTTCTACTTCAATACATCCTTCTTAAACACATTAAGGGCTGAGATTCCTTCATACCCCTTCGCTGCCAGGGGCACGATCGTCTTATTTAAAAAAAATGACCCCCCGTGCGTCCACGCCGATACTCCACGCGCCTATGTGTACGCGGCTGCGGGACGAGCCGAGCCGCTTGGCAGTCGTGAGCACGCGAGCCGAGCCGAGCAGTTAGCATCCACGTGCCCAGTATGTCAGATGCAGGACGTGTTTTATTAAAAAAATCGGCGTTGACCGGTGAGGCGTACGTGTGGATGTGGCGCGGACGGCCGTATCGCCGTGCAATTAACTGCTTTGCAGTAATGGCGGGGTGCATGCAGGCGCCGACTGCTCGCGGCTGATCTTCTGCCGCCCGCCTGCTACCCTCGTAGTCCGCGCCCTCCATTGCCGCGCGTGCGGCGACCGGGCGCTTCCCGCCAGCCTTCCGCCTCGGGCCGGCAGTTGACGCGACCAGTCGGCTGCCGCCGCTGCGGCGACCGCCGCCCGCCTTCACACGCCACCGACGCATCGCCCGCCGCGCCTGCCGTCCTCGGCCTTCCCACGCCACCGCTGCCGCGCCTAGACGCCAGGGATGCCTCGGCTGCCGCGCCGCGCCTGCACACGCCGCCGCTGCCTCGCTTTCACACGCCACCGCCCGTGCCGCCAGCCGCCCGCCTCTCCCTCGGGGCGCGCGTCGCCGATGGCTCGCCCGCCCACCTCCCTCCCCCGCCGTCTATAAAAGGCCGCGCCAGCCCCTCACCACGCCGTGCCATCTCCCTCGCCCCGCCCATCTCTCTTCCTCTCCTCGCCCGCCCATCTCCCCCTCCTCGCCGGCAATGTCTTCCAGCAACTCCGACGAGGGCGCGTGGCCGAGCGGCGTCTGGCCGCTGAGCCTGACCATCGGCGACACGGAGGATCTGGCCCGGTACGACCTGATGGTGCCGCCGACAGCCAAGTTGCCGAGGCCATGGCGGATCGGGGCGGACGGCATCCCAACCATGGGACCGCCGCCGACGAGGGAGCAGCTCCGCGCGTTCCCTGGCGGCCGGTACAACCGGAGGGCCCGGCGTAGGTTCTGGCGTGGGAAGAACTTCAACATCGTCCTCGGCGCGTTCAGGGACGCGGCGTCCGACCGCACCGTCGGGGACATTACCGGAGAGGACGACACTTCCCGTGGTCGCCGCCGCCACGGCCCACCTCCAGCCGCCCCCACTGCCCCGGCACAGCAGGCGCCCCTTGCCGGCGCTGGTCGAGATCCCGCCGGCGCAGGCCGCCCTCGCGCAAGACAGAGACCCCGACGACACGCCGGGGCTACTTGCGGTGCTGGCCCGGTCGGCAGAGGAGGCGGCGGCGGCCACTCGTGAGGAACGAGAGCGGCTGGCGGCCATAGCGGCGGTGCAGGAGCAGCAGGCGCGGGAAGACAACTGGTGGGATTTCAGCAGCGACGATGACGACGACGGTGGCGACGATGGCGGCGACAGCGGGAAGGAGAGGCCGGCGGTATGGCCCCGGTCGTCGACCTCACTGGCGCCAGCAACGACGAGTAGTCTAGTGTTAGGGTTTTTATTTAAATTTCGGTCTAAGTTATGTAAGAGCAGTGCTCGGTTATGTTTAGGGTTATGTAAAATATTTTGAATTATGAATGAACTCGGAATCGCTTATCTGAAAAAAAATCCGTATGTTTAATTTGATGTTAGTCGTGCAACCTCAAAAAATAAATGGAAAGATACGTTTCAACGTTACGAGATGATAATCGACACAGAAATTGTAGAAAAATCAGTCGGCAAACGCATGCATGGGGCCTTCCCTCATACCCGAACGGTCTCCGGAGAACTTGTCATGCATGCACACCAAAAACATATTACATCACGTCCGGGGTGTGGTATGTGGTGTTTTCACGAAAAAATTATGAAAAAAAATCTTAAAGCGATAAAAAATCCAGAAAACTTTTCATGCATCCTAATGATGATGGTGGAACACTATAAAAAATTGTGGGTACATTTCAAGGCTGTCGGAAAAAAACTCCTTTCGTGCGGGGCTTTCGGTCCTGGCCGAACGGTCTCCGGAGAAGGAGGCCAATTTGTCGACATATTTAGAATGACATCACTTTTTGCAAGTCAGTTGGTATGCCCACCCCCACAGTCAATACAAGAATTGAACGTATTTGGACATCAATCAAAAACATGTTGCGTCACGTCCGGGGGTGTGGTATGTGGTGTTTTCACCGAAAAATTATAGAAAATTCATAAAGTAAAAAAAGCCACAAAGCTTGGCATGCATCCTAGTGATGATGGTGGAATACTATGGAAAAAATTTGAGTTCATCTCAAGGATGTCGGAAAAAAACTCCTTTCGGACCGGTCCTTCAGTCTTGCCCGAACGGTCTCCGGAGAAGGAGGTCAATTTTTCGACATATTCGGAATGACCTCAACTTTTGCAAGTGAGTTGGTATGGTCACCCTGACATTCAATGCAAGAATTGAACATATTTGAACACCAAAAACATGTCGTGTCACGTCCGGGGTGTGCTATGTGCTGTTTTCACAGAAAAAATTATAGAAAATTCATAAAGCGATAAAAAAGATACAAAACTTGGCACGCATCCTAGTGATGATGGAGGAACACTATAAAAAAATTTGAGTTCATTTCAAGGATGTCGGAAAAAAACTCCTTTCGGACAGGTCCTTCAGTCCTGCCCGAACGGTCTCCGGAGAAGGAGGTCAATTTTTCGACATATTTTGAATGACCTCAACTTTTGCGAGTTGGTATGGTCACCCTGACATTCAATCCAAGAATTGAACGTATTTGAACACCAAAAACATGTTGTGTCACGTCCGGGGTGTGCTATGTGCTGTTTTCACAAAAAAATTATAGAAAATTCATAAAGCGATAAAAAATATAGAAAACTTGGCATGCATCCTAGTGATGATTGTGGAACACTATAAAACAATTTGAGTTCATTTTAAGGATGTCGAAAATAAATTAATAAGTTTATTGCTATAATTAATAATTTGGAAACAACCGTTAATAAAAAATAGTACTTCACATAGAATTAAAAACACTACTTAATACAGAATTTATTAAGTAATTATATTACAAAGAGTACTTAATATAGAATTTATTTCGTATTGACATTATACATATGATGGTAGATATTACTAATGTAATTTGGGTTCATTTGAAGGATGTCAAAAAAATATTGTAGATAGTACTCATGAAATTTGCATAGTGTGGCAAATAATAAAAAATAAGATAGATAATAATGATATGATTTGAGTTTACACTGCTAGCAGTACACGGCCGCACTGCCCGGACAGTGTAATGAGCTTACACAGACCGGGCAGTGCGGCAGTGCCGCCGCTAGCAGTGCAAGGTCAAACCAATTTATTACTAACTGTCTCATATAGCAATGTGCATGAACGCGGGTATATAAGCCGGTCGTGGCGTCCCTCGGCGCGCGAGGTGGGACTAAAAAAGTGCCCCTTCCACCTCCCCCCGCGCCGTGACTCATAGAAGGCAATAAAATTGTGATGCAAAAAAAGCCCACCTGTGCTTGCATGCCGCAACTGCGCTTAATCGGTCCGGCCCGATCAAGCCGGGTGGCGAAAGGGCCGGCCTTTCGGCCCAGCTATGGCCTACAGCACAGGCCAACGGGGCAGTGGCGGGACGGGGCGGGAATGAGAGGAGTTCGAAACGGTGGTGGGAGGTTGGTATATAAGTCGGTCGCGGCTTTGTTCGACGGGCGAGGTGGGACTAAACTTTAGTCGTCACCCCGCCGACCCTGCCCCCGCACCGCGCGCACACTCAATGGGCCGGCCCACGCGCGCCGTCGCGCACAGTCACTGGGCCGTCCAACGCGCGGTGTCATTGTTTTATTGTTATGTGTTTATTGTTTAAAAAATAATAGTAATTTTTTTAATAAATGTTGTATTGTATAAATAATAATGAAAAGTCCTACGTATTGTATAAATGTTCAATAATTTATGTAATGTTCATTATTTTTTTATGTGTTTTGCATTAATGGCTAAAGTAGTTTTCATAATAGTAAAGAGGTTTTTGTTATAATTTAGAAATAATAATAATTTGGAAAATACCCTTTTTTAAAAACAGTACTTGATATAGAATTTATTTAGTAGTTATGTTAAAAGCAATACTTAATATATAATTTATTATGTAATTATATTAAAAACACTACTTAATATAGAATTGAATTCACGGAAAAAATCATAAAAAATTCATATCCGATCAATGCCGGTTGCATGGGTAGTACGAGGTGGCATGCACGAAACGTCACCCAATTTTGGGAGGCAGTGGGCATGCCCATCTTAGGCCCCACGCAAGATTTGAACGATGTCGGACACCAAACGCACGTTGCGTCACGCCCGGTCAGTGTTTTCAGTGCGTTTCACGGAGAAAACCATAGGAAATTCATACGGTGCCAGAAAATTATGAAAACTTGCACGCATGATGGACCTGTCGATGAGTGCGTCTGCAAAAAGTTTGGGGTCCATCGGCTGAGTCCGAAAAGAGAACGCAGTACGGGGCTGACATCGTTCATATCCGATCAGTGCCGGTTGCATTGGTGGTACGAGCTGGCATGCACGAAACGTCACCAAATTTTGGGAGGCAGTGGGCATGCCCATCTTAGGGCCCCACGCAAGATTTGAACGACGTCGGACACCAAACGCACGTTGCGTCACGCCCGGTCAGTGTTTTCGGTGCGTTTCACAGAGAAAACCATAGGAAATTCATACGGTGCCGGAAAATTATAAAAACTTGCACACATGATGGACCTGTCGATGAGTGCGTGTGCAAAAAGTTTGGAGTCCACCGGCTGAGTCTGAAAAGTGAACGAAGTACGGGGCTGACATCGTTCATATCCGATCAGTGCCGGTTGCATTGGTGGTACGAGGTGGCATGCACGAAACGTCACCAAATTTTGGGAGGCAGTGGGCATGCCCATCTTAGGGCCCCACGCAAGATTTGAACGACGTCGGACACCAAACGCACGTTGCGTCACGCCCGGTCAGTGTTTTCGGTGCGTTTCACAGAGAAAACCATAGGAAATTCATACGGTGCCGGAAAATTATAAAAACTTGCACACATGATGGACCTGTCGATGAGTGCGTGTGCAAAAAGTTTGGAGTCCACCGGCTGAGTCTGAAAAGTGAACGAAGTACGGGGCTGACATCGTTCATATCCGATCAGTGCCGGTTGCATTGGTGGTACGAGGTGGCATGCACGAAACGTCACCAAATTTTGGGAGGCAGTGGGCATGCCCATCTTAGGGCCCCACGCAAGATTTGAACGACGTCGGACACCAAACGCACGTTGCGTCACGCCCGGTCAGTGTTTTCGGTGCGTTTCACAGAGAAAACCATAGGAAATTCATACGGTGCCGGAAAATTATAAAAACTTGCACACATGATGGACCTGTCGATGAGTGCGTGTGCAAAAAGTTTGGGGTCCACCGGCTGAGTCCGAAAAGAGAACGCAGTACGAGACTGACATCGTTCATATCCGATCAGTGCCGGTTGCATTGGTGGTATGAGGTGGCATGCACGAAACGTCACCCAATTTTGGGAGGCAGTGGGCATGCCCATCTTAGGGCCCCACGCAAGATTTGAACGACGTCGGACACCAAACACACGTTGTGTCACGCCCGGTCAGTGTTTTCGGTGCGTTTCACGGAGAAAACCATAGGAAATTCATACGGTGGCGGAAAATTATGAAAACTTGCACGCATGATGGACCTGTCGATGAGTGCGTGTGCAAAAAGTTTGGGGTCCACCGGCTGAGTCCGAAAAGAGAACGCATTAAAAAAATGCATTAATATTTTCTGACGTTAAAAAAACATCGGAGATAATGGCTCTCTTTTTGAAGAATATGCATGATCCATGTGAACCTTCACAAGCTCAGAGCAGGTGCCTCACATCGATCCTGCATATCCTCCAAATAGAGTCCCACAAACCGAGATGTTTGTGCATTGACCAAAAGAAAATTATATAAAGGAGTCAACGGCGCGCCGGCTTAGCGATGTGGTATTAAACTGAAATGTTGAAGTACAATGCATGTTTTTAATAAATGCATCGTGGGCCAGCCGGCGGTAGTTTTACGGGACGGGCCAAGTGGCCCACTATGGCGTGACCACGTCTATGACGCCGTACGTGCGTGCATGGCATGGAAACCACGCCGCCATTACCTTGCCCCAGGACCGCCAAACCCCGCCGCCTCCACGCACGTCCTCACCCCTCCCCGGTCCGACGGTCGCACCGCCGTGGCCGTCCCAACTCCCTTCCCTGCCGGCCTGACGGCGGCCATACAATCCGGCATCTGCGCGCGACTTGGATCTCAGGCCCGGCCGTGCCATCTCGGCAAAGTCGTCGGCACCCTAAACCCTAGGACGGGCCGTCGGCCAGCGCGCTGGTGTGGGCACAGGGCGCGCGGCTGCCACGACTAACCCACACAGGGTGGGGTTAGGCAACGGGGGCTTCCGGTGCACGTCGAGACGCCGGAAGGTATGGTATTAAACCATATGTAATGTTTTTTGAATCTCGTAACTAGTTAAATAACTGTCATCTTATTTAGAATGCAAGAATTGGGAGATGTGTACTGCTCGGTTGAGAAGTGGTGCGAATTGATGGGAAAATTCACACCCAGACAGCGCATGATGCTACGTGGCACAAATTTGGACAGTATGTTGAGAATTCCTTCGGTGAAAATGAGGATTTTTTTTTGGAATTTATGATTACAACGTATGATAGTAGTAGAAAGCGATTTATTATTCGGTCAAATACTGACGGCATCAGTGTGCTTAATGAAGATGTTTATGACATATTCGGGATATGTAACGAGGGTGATGATGTCAGTAGCATGATAGCAACAGTACAACTAGATGCCAAAAAAATTGTTCCGAATCGGTTTCTAGACAAAAGAACAGGCCTAATCCTCATCGATGAGTTGATAAAAAATATTGTTGATACTCAGTCATATGATGATGATTTTGTGAGAAGGGTCGTACTGGTTCTTATGGGTACAGTCTTAGCACCACAATCCACCAAGTTTGTTCCTTATCGTTATTACAAAATGGTGGAGGACGTGAACGCTATCAAGTCATACAATTGGAACGATTTCACGTTGGGGGTGTGCATGGATGCTATTAAAAAATGGTCGAAGATCTTGAAAAATTCAAGTGGCCTATCGGGAACTTGGCTCTTCTTCAGGTACAAGTCATTTCGTAATAGTTGTATGTACATATGATTTTTATGTGATCTATGTGTCTGACTAGTTGTGTTTACTATCATGCAGTATATATACTGAGAAAAAGTTGAGCCAATTGGTGTGGATACATTTGATCCTTTGTCTCGTGAATACCCACTAATGCTTAACTGGCCAGAAACGGAAGGGAAAAAGCGAGACGACTATGACAACATGCACGGCCTGGCACCGGCAATGTAAGTCAATAAGTAAAGTCCTTATTGGTTGCACATAGTAATTAATTATATTTATTATTTAATTTATTTTTTTGTTTGTTGTACAGATTGAAAACTGCGTTAGCGAAGAGTACAGACGTGCTAAGGTAGCACGTGAAGGGACTGTCCCAGAGGAAGAAACGAAGAAACCTAAACGGAAAGGTGGTGGCAGGAGTAGAAAGCCAAGCACGTCCGCGGTTTCATCGAACACGACTTGTAGTATGGACCGTGTGATGACATACATAAAGCTGCTTCACAAGGAGGTTCTCAATATACCCGAAAGATGTGCACAGGTAATTTAGAAGTTGTATTGAACATGGTTTAATTGCTCAACTACTTATCGTGTTTCATTTGTGTTTGTAGATGGTAATGGAAAGGTTGAACACGGAAGGTGTGCTGTACAAACCCAATAAGAGGGACAACAATGACGAATTTGATAATGTAGGTGAAGGAGTTGGGATGGAGAATGGCCAGTACAAGTCATCAAAATATTGGCCAGATGTTGATTCACCTACCGACGTAAAGGTATGAACATCTTTCACGGGTATCAATGATACCTCCGTGCCCGTTGATGACACGGGTGCTCCGGCGACGACACCGGGTAAAGGTGAAGCTACTAATCCTTTAATTATAGACGATAATGGAAACTCTCCATCTTCGGCATCAATTATACGTACAAAAGACTTTCCATCTATGTCCCGAACCCCGCAAAATGCTGATATTTCTGGTGAGTCTATGGATGCTTTGTCACCAACAAAGTCCGAAGACACGTTTGAGAGTTTCCCGGCAGAGAGCAACATAGGTAATGGTGAAGGCAGTCAAGAAAATGATGGTAAGCGCAAAAGAAAAAAGTCGAAATATTGCCAATCCCCCTACTACATTCTTATTACCCTCAAGAAACGTGTTAAAAAAGTAAGTCAAGTACTACTTTATAATTCATTCACGCATTATGTAATTTTTTTTTATTTTTAATGACTGTAGCTGCATTGTTTTAGATCTGTTTGCATCGTCACCACATTCAATTCTAGCAAGTTCTCTTAATATGACTCCAGATCACATAGAGGCAGCGAGAGTTTTTGTTGAGACTCTAGCATCGACAAAGAAGCATGCACACCGAACCGTGGTCGATATGCCGCCACCAGATGGGGACATATGCACGCCAGCTATGCTTAATGATGTCCTGACGTTTAAATGGTTGCATGGCGCTGTAAGTATGAGTTTGGTTTTAACATATCTCTCATTTGTACTTCACAAGTTGATGGAAATTTTTTGTTTATGTATGCAGATTATCAATGCATATTGTAAACACCTACAACACCGTGATTTTTCCGATCGTTACATATCAACAACGTGGTTCCCCAAATTTATGTTGAGTAGGGCAAGGGGAAAGACCAAGTCAGTAAATGACTCAGAACATGTTACAAAGAAAACAAAAGTCATTGCAAGAGTAATGGATGAGTATTTCAGACGGGACAATGTATTGCTTTCATATTTATTTGTTTTTATTAGACATTACTATTTAATTGCACTAACATCATTTGGTTACTATGTAGGCGTATTTTCCTATGCACGTTAATGATAATCATTGGATAACCATAGTGATGCACACCGTCAAGGAGGAGTTTCAAGTTCTTGACTCAAATTCTAAAGGCGCAATTAGCCAAAGAATTCGCAATATGATTGCCACCCTGGTACGCTATAATTTTCACACTCGCATTCACAAAAATATTGAGTCATATATGGAGGCCAACTCAACTCTTATGGAGGCCAACTCAACTCAACTCTTGAATAACCATAGTATATACATTAAATTCTGGTTTGTTAATTTGTTTCAGAGAGCTGAAATTTCGAAGGATATTATGGAGGCCAACTCAACTCTTGAATTAAAAAAAATTCCAGAAGTCTCATCGTGGCTAATTAATGAGTATAAAATGCCGAGACAAAACAATGGGTAAGTTAAATGAGTACAAGGAAGTGCATGCTATATCCTAACCTGATCACACATGTTTATTGCAGAGTGTCTTGTGGACTTTTTGTGATGTGGTGCATAAAATACTGGGACGGAAATCGCTGGACACATGAATTTGACCAGGAAGAGATTAATGAGTCAAGGCCACGTATTGTCGCGGAAATTATTTTTTCAGAGGTGAACAAATTAGAGAAGGTCAAGATGAAAATTGTTAAAATCATGAAGAAGGAATAGGTATTAGCATCGGTAGGGTTTTAGTCTCGTAGAAGGTTTCCCTACTGTTGTTGGATACTTTGAACGATTGTAATGCGACATGGCATTGGGATAGATTTCGACAATTTTTCACGTTTTATTTATCGCTTTTGTGTGAGACTAAACATTTAAATGCGTGTGGGCAAGTAATATTTTTGCTGTCCTAAAATGTATCGGTTTACGGCTGCGATGTTATATGTACTGTTGTTTTTCTACTCGCGGCGGTCATTTATTTATTAGAAAATATCCCCGCCGTCCCGAGTTGGCGCGATGTGGACAAAACCTGCACAATTTCCCACGTCGATTGTGCTGGCAGCAGCGGCGCTAGATTCGACGAATATTCCAGCCCAGCCCATGCGGTGGCCGACAGCCGAGGCAGTGGCGGGCCCGCGCAGTCCCGCTAGTGCGGGCTGGCGCGATTCGCCGTGCGCCACGCGCGGGTCTGCTGGCCCAGCAGCCGACCGACCGACAGCCGCGCGCCCGGTGGCAGAGGTCTCGTCTCGCCCCACCCAGCGGGCACATGCAACGATCCCGAGGGGGAATATGGCGATCTGTCGGCCCATAAACGACGCGCGTCGGGCGCGTGGGCCGATCCTCTTCTTGTGCGGATGGGGACGCTAGCGCGTTGTGCCGACTAAGTTTAGTCCCACCTCGCCCGCGGAGAAACGCGCCGACCAGTTTATATACTCCCATCTTCGCCTTCTCACAAGCTCGCTACAGAACACTAATGAATGCCTTGTTGTACGCCGTGGCCTCCCCGCTCCGGCCGAAAAGCCTCCCAGAAGGCGTTGTAGTATACTGTCCGTGCGCGCGCCCGGCCACGGCTGGGCTTTTTTTTCAAATATTTTTTTCACATACATTAAATTTAAAAAATGTTAATCAGTTGACAAAGTCATGACAGCAGTAACACACTCATATAAATATATCATGTTTCACACAAAATAATAAAAATCGCGTGTCTCATAACATCGAACAAGGTGGCATAAAGATTAACTCAAAGTGCCATGTCTCCAATTCTTAAACAAATAAACTGAAAGTGCCAGTGCCTTCCAACGAACAAGGTGGCTTAAAGAATAAACTCAAAGTGCCATGTCTCTTATCTTTAAACAAATAAACAGAAATTACGAGTGCCTTCAATTAATTATGAATACTTCATCTTTATGCCCGGTTCCTACATAACAAATTGTAAACAACTCGTCAGACAATTGTAAGGAGAGAAACCAAAAAATAATTAAAATAATGTAAAACTTACTTTTCATTCTCACGTTTGCCATCTATGGCCCTCTTTCTTACAAATGCCACAAAGAGGACCGGGTTTTTTCTCAGAAAATGATTTTGGTCTTCCATTTTTTGTAACATTTGGATCTTTCTTTGCCCGCCCTGTCGTGCTCTGTTTAGGGGCGCCCTTCGTGGAAACTTTCACGGGATCACCTATGACATCAACATGTTGTTCCGGTTGACGTGGCTCCTCATGCACATTTCTTCTACTACCAACAACATCATTATCAGGGACCTTTTTCTTTGCTATTATATTCCGCAGACACCGCATCAACTCATCAAACACGAATGAATCATTTGAAGCAACATGAAAAGCTTCAGCTCCTGTTATACTGAGTTGACTATAGCGAGCACGCTGCTCTGCCCCTGTCCAACCCCAGCCAAACATGTCACTCTTTCGCTGTGTAGGCAGCCCACCTCTCGCAACTTTCGACATCCTCTTAAGGATGCAACACTTAGGTATTTTAGATATTTTCAGATGAACCAACACATACAAAATGTGTTTGCAAGGCAATCCTTTCCGAAGCATTCGTCCACAACTGCAGTCTATCGTATTTTCAGAGTTTTTAGCTCGATAATTCACGCCGGACTGAAATTTGCGGTTATTTCTCTATGTCACGATGAAGGTGTGGCAGTCAATGTTGGAAATATGCCCTAGAGGCAATAATAAAAGCATTATTATTATATTTCCTTGTTCATGATAATTGTCTTTATTCATGCTATAAATGTGTTATCCGGAAATCGTAATACATGTGTAAATAATAGACACCAACATGTCCCTAGTAAGCCTCTAGTTGACTAGCTCGTTGATCAACAGATAGTCATGGTTTCCTGACTATGGACATTGGATGTTGTTGGAAATATGCCCTAGAGGCAATAATAAAATGATTATTATATTTCCTTGTTCATGATAATTGTCTATTATTCATGCTATAATTGTATTATCCGGAAATCGTAATACATGTGTGAATACATAGACCACAATGTGTCCCTAGTGAGCCTCTAGTTGACTAGCTCGTTGATCAACAGATAGTCATGGTTTCCTGACTATGGACATTGGGGATGTCATTGATAACGGGATCACATCATTAGGAGAATGATGTGATGGACAAGACCCTCCTAAAGCTAGATCGTATAGTTCGTATTGTAGTTTTCAATGTCAAGTATCATTTCCTTAGACCATGAGATTGTGCAACTCCCGGATACCGTAGGAGTGCTTTGGGTGTACCAAACGTCACAACGTAACTGGGTGACTATAAAGGTATACTACGGTATCTCCGAAAGTGTCTGTTGGGTTGACACGGATCAAGTGGGATTTGTCACTCCGTATGACGGAGAGGTATCACTGGGCCCACTCGGTAATGCATCATCATAATGAGCTCAAAGTGACCAAGTGTCTGGTCACGGGATCATGCATTACGGTACGAGTAAAGTGACTTGCCGGTAACGAGATTGAACGAGGTATTGGGATACCGACGATCGGATCTCGGGCAAGTAACATACCGATTGACAAGGGAATTGTATACGGGGTTGCTTGAATCCTCGACATCGTGGTTCATCCGATGAGATCATCGAGGAGCATGTGGGAGCCAACATGGGTATCCAGATCCCGCTGTTGGTTATTGACCGGAGAGCGATCTCGGTCATGTCTACATGTCTCCCGAACCCGTAGGGTCTACACACTTAAGGTTCGGTGACGCTTAGGGTTGTAGGAGATATGTATATGCAGTAACCCGAATGTTGTTCGGAGTCCCGGATGAGATCCCGGACGTCACGAGGAGTTCCGGAATGGTCCGGAGGTAAAGAATTATATATAGGAAGTGCTATTTCGGCCATCGGGACAAGTTTCGGGGTCACCGGTATTGTACCGGGACCACCGGAGGGTCCCGGGGGTCCACCGGGTGGGGCCACCTGCCCGGGGGCCATGGGCTGTAGGGGGTGCGCCTTGGCCTATATGGGCCAAGGGCACCAGCCCCAAGAGGCCCATGCGCCAAGAGATAGGAAGGGAAGAGTCCCAAGGGGAAGGCACCTCCTAGGTGCCTTGGGGAGGAGGGATTCCTCCCTTGGCCGCCCCCTAGGAGATTGGATCTCCTAGGGCCGGCGCCCCCCCTTGGCCCTATATATAGTGGGGGAAGGAGGGCTCTTCACCACGCCTTTGGTGCCTCCTCTCTCCCTCTCCAACACCTCCTCCTCCTCCATAGTGCTTGGCGAAGCCCTGACGGAGTACTGCAGCTCCATCACCACGCCGTCGTGCTGCTGCTGGAGCCATCTTCCTCAACCTCTCCTTCCCCTTGCTGGATCAAGAAGAAGGAGACGTTACGCTGACCGTACGTGTGTTGAACGCGGAGGTGCCGTCCGTTCGGCGCTAGGATCTCCGGTGATTTGGATCACGTCGAGTATGCCTTCCTCATCCCCGTTCTTTGAACGCTTCCGCGCGTGATCTACAAAGGTATGTAGATGCAATCCAATCACTCGTTGCTAGATGAACTCCTAGATGGATCTTGGTGAAACCGTAGGAAATTTGTTTTCTGCAACGTTCCCCAACAGTGGCATCATGAGCTAGGTCTATGCGTAGTTCTCTTGCACGAGTAGAACACAATTTGTTGTGGGCGTTGATGTTGTCAACTTTCTTGCCGCTACTAGTCTTATCTTGCTTCAACGGTATTGTGGGATGAAGCGGCCCGGACCAACCTTACACGTACGCTTACGTGAGACCGGTTCCACCGACTGACATGCACTAGTTGCATAAGGTGGCTGGCGGGTGTCTGTCTCTCCCACTTTAGTTGGAGCGGATTCGATGAAAAGGGTCCTTATGAAGGGTAAATAGAAGTTGACAAATCACGTTGTGGCTTTCACGTAGGTAAGAAAACGTTCTTGCTAGAACCCTATTCAGCCACGTAAAACTTGCAACAACAATTAGAGGACGTCTAACTTGTTTTTGCAGCAAGTGTTCTGTGATGTGATATGGCCAAAGTTGTGATGAATGATGAATGATATATATGTGATGTATGAGATGTTCATGCTATTGTAATAGGAATCACGACTTGCATGTCGATGAGTATGACAACCGGCAGGAGCCATAGGAGTTGTCTTTATTTTTTGTATGACCTGCGTGTCATTGAGAAACGCCATGTAAATTACTTTACTTTATTGCTAAACGCGTTAGCCATAGTAGTAGAAGTAATAGTTGGCGGGCAACTTCATGGAGACACGATGATGGAGATCATGATGATGGAGATCATGGTGTCATGCCGGTGACAAGATGATCATGGAGCCCCAAGATGGAGATCAAGGAGCTATGTGATATTGGCCATATCATGTCACTATTATTATGATTGCATGTGATGTTTATCATGTTTTGCATCTTGTTTACTTAGAACGACGGTAGTAAATAAGATGATCCCTCATAATAATTTCAAGAAAGTGTTCCCCCTAACTGTGCACCGTTGCGACAGTTCGTTGTTTCGAAGCACCACGTGATGATCGGGTGTGATAGATTCTAACGTTCACATACAACGGGTGTAAGACAGATTTACACATGCAAACACTTAGGTTGACTTGACGAGCCTAGCATGTACAGACATGGCCTCGGAACACAGAAGACCGAAAGGTCGAGCATGAGTCGTATAGAAGATACGATCAACATGAAGATGTTCACCGATGTTGACTAGTCCGTCTCACGTGATGATCGGACACGGCCTAGTTACTCGGATCATGTTATACTTAGATTACAGGAGGGATGTCTATCTAAGGTGGGAGTTCATTGAATATTTGATTGATGAACTTTATTTCTGATTAGTCTAAATTTTTTTACTATGTCTTGTGATCACTGCCGGCCGTCCTCATTCACGCTTCCTAGAGAAAACCAGCTGAAGACGATGCAGCAATCTATACGGATGGGTCGAAACCTGAGGATCATCCTCATAGTGCCAAGAAGTTATGTCTACAGCACCGCTAGGTGACGACGCCTGCGACAGACGTTATGAACGCTTGGCAGACACGTGCTGATGATTACTCCCTCGTTCAGTGCGGCATGCTTTACAGCTTAGAACCGGGGCTCCAAAAGCGTTTTGAGAGACGTGATGAGATGTTCGAAGAGCTGAAAATGGTTTTCAAGCTCATGCCCGGGTCGAGAGATATGAAGTCTCCGACAAGTTCTTCAGTTGTAAGATGGAGGAAAATAGTTCTGTCAGTGAGCACATACTCAAAATGTCTGGGTTGCATAACCGCTTGACTCAGCTGGGAGTTAATCTCCCGGATGACGGTCATTTAGAATCCTTCAGTCGCTTCCACCGAGCTACAAGAGCTTTGTGATGAACTTCAATATGCAGGGGATGGAAAAGACCATTCCTGAAGTATTTGCAATGCTGAAATCAGCAGAGGTAGAAGTCAAAAAGGAACATCAAGTGTTGATGGTGAATAAAACCACTAAGTTCAAGAAAGGCAAGGGTAAGAAGAACTTCAAGAAGGACGGCAAGGGAGTTGCCGCGCCCGGTAAGCAAGCTGCCGGGAAGAAGCCAAAGAATGGACCCAAGCCTGAGACTGAGTGTTTTTATTGCAAGGGAAGTGGTCACTGGAAGCGGAACTGCCCCAAATACTTAGCGGACAAGAAGGCGGCAACACAAAGGTATATGTGATATACATGTAATTGATGTGTACCTTACCAGTACTCGTAGTAGCTCCTGGGTATTTGATACCGGTGCGGTTGCTCACATTTGTAACTCAAAGCAGGAGCTGCGGAATAAGCGGAGACTGGCGAAGGACGAGGTGACGATGCGCGTCGGGAATGGTTCCAAGGTCGATGTGATCACGCGTCGGCACGCTACCTCTACATTTACCTACGGGATTAGTTTTAAACCTCAATAATTGTTATTTAGTGCCAGCTTTGAGCATGAACATTGTATCAGGATCTCGTTTAATACGAGATGGCTACTCATTTAAATCCGAGAATAATGGTTGTTCTATTTATATGAGAGATATGTTTTATGGTCATGCTCCGGATGGTGAATGGTTTATTCTTAATGAATCTCGAGCGTAATGCTACACATATTCATAGTGTGAATACCAAAAGATGTAAGGTTGATAATGATAGTCCCACATACTTGTGGCACTGCCGCCTTGGTCACATAGGTGTCAAACGCATGAAGAAGCTCCATGCAGATGGACTTTTGGAGTCTCTTGATTACGAATCATTTGACACGTGCGAACCATGCCTCATGGGTAAAATGACCAAGACTCCGTTCTCAGGAACAATGGAGCGAGCAACCAACTTATTGGAAATCATACATACTGATGTGTGCGGTCCAATGAGTGTTGAGGCTCGCGGTGGCTATCGTTATGTTCTCACCCTCACTGATGATTGAGTAGATATGGGTATGTCTACTTAATGAAACACAAGTCTGAAACCTTTGAAAAGTTCAAGGAATTTCAGAGTGAGGTTGAGAATCAACGTGACAGGAAAATCAAGTTCTACGATCAGATCGTGGAGGAGAATACTTGAGTCACGAATTTGGCACACACTTAAGAAAATGTGGAATAGTTTCACAACTCCGCCGCCTGGAACACCTCAGCGTAACGGTGTGTCCGAACGTCGTAATCGCACTCTATTAGATATGGTGCGATCTATGATGTCTCTTACCGATTTACCGCTATCTTTTGGGGCTATGCTTTAGAGACTGCCGCATTCACTTTAAATAGGGCTCCGTCGAAATCCGTTGAGACGACACCGTATGAATTATGGTTTGGGAAGAAACCTAAGTTGTCGTTTCTAAAAGTTTGGGGATGCGATGCTTATGTCAAGAAACTTCAACCTGAAAAGCTCGAACCCAAGTCGGAAAAATGCGTCTTCATAGGATACCCTAAAGAAACTATTGGGTATACCTTCTACCTCAGATCCGAAGGCAAGATCTTTGTTGCCAAGAATGGATCCTTTCTAGAGAAAGAGTTTCTCTCGAAAGAAGTAAGTGGGAGGAAAGTAGAACTTGATGAAGTACTGCCTCTTGAACCGGAAAGTAGCGCAGCTCAAGAAATGTTCCTATGGTGCCTGCACCAACTAGAGAGGAAGTTAATGATGATGATCAAGATACTTCTGATCAAGTCTACTGAACTTCGTAGTCCACAAGGACACGTTCCGCACCAGAGTGGTACGGTAACCCTGTCTTGGAAATCATGTTGTTAGACAACGGTGAACCTTCGAACTATGAAGAAGCGATGGCGGGCCCGGATTCCGACAAATGGCTTGAAGCCATGAAATCCGAGATAGGATCCATGTATGAAAAAGTTGGACTTTGATGACTTGCCCGATGATCAGCGAGCCATAGAAAATAAATGGATCTTTAAGAAGAAGACAGACGCGGATGGTAATGTGACCATCTATAAGCTCGGCTTGTCGCTAAGGGTTATCGACAAGTTCAAGGGGTTGACTACGATGAGACTTCTCACCCGTAGCGAAGCTGAAGTCCGTCCGAATCATGTTAGCAATTGTCGCATTCTATGATTAGATATGGCATGGACGTCAAAACGGCATTCCTTAATAGTTTCCTAGATATGTAATGCATCCGGAAGGTTTGTGTCTCCTAGAATGCTGACAAGGTGTGCAAGCTCCAACGGCTCGATTTATGTCTGGTGGAGTTGGAACATTCGCTTTGATGAGATGATCAAAGCGTTTGGGTTTATGCAGACTTATGGAGAAGCCTGCGTTTACAAGAAAGTGAGTGGGAGCTCTGTAGCATTTCTCATATTATATGTAGATGACATACTTTTGATGGGAAATGATATAGAGCTTTTGGACAGCATTAAGGCCTACTTGAATAAGAGTTTTTCAATGAAGGACCTTGGAGAAGCTGCTTATATATTAGGCATCAAGATCTATAGAGATAGATCAAGACGCCTCATAGGTCTTTCACAAAGCACATACCTTGATAAGATATTGAAGAAGTTCAATATGGATCAGTCTAAGAAGGGGTTCTTGCCTGTGTTGCAAGGTGTGAAATTGAGCTCAGCTCAATGTCCGACCACGGCAGAAGATATGAAGAGATGAGTGTCATCCCCTATGCCTCAGCCATAGGGTTATTATGTATGCCATGCTGTGTACCAGACCTGATGTAAACCTTGCCGTAAGTTTGGTAGGTAGGTACCAAAGTAATCCCGGCAAGGAACACTGGACAGCGGTCAAGAATATCCTGAAGTACCTGAAAAGGACTAAGGAAATGTTTCTCGTTTATGGAGGTGACGAAGAGCTCGTCGTAAAAGGTTACGTCGACGCTAGCTTCGACACAGATCTGGATGACTCTAAGTCACAAACCGGATACGTGTATATTTTGAATGGTGGGGCAGTAAGCTGGTGCAGTTGCAAGCAGAGCGTCGTGGCGGGATCTACATGTGAAGCGGAGTACATGGCAGCCTCGGAGGCAGCACATGAAGCAATTTGGGTGAAGGAGTTCATCACCGACCTAGGAGTCATACCCAATGCGTCGGGGCCGATCAAGCTCTTCTGTGACAACACTGGAGCTATTGCACTTGCCAAGGAGCCCAGGTTTCACAAGAAGACAAGGCACATCAAGCGTCGCTTCAACTCCATTCGTGAAAATGTTCAAGATGGAGACATAGATATTTGTAAAGTACATACGGACCTGAATGTAGCAGATCCGTTGACTAAACCTCTCCCTAGAGCAAAACATGATCAACACCAGAATTCCATGGGTGTTCGATTCATCACAATGTATATTATTGACCCTAGTGCATGGGAGACTGTTGGAAATATGCTAGAGGCATATTAAGTTATTATTATTTTCTTGTTTCTTATATTGTTTTTTCATGCTTCTTGTGTTATCCTGATTGTTCGGTGTGTGATATAGAAGCAACTGTCCTAGTAGCCCTCTAGTTGACTCGTCGTTGGATTGAGATAGTCTGGTTTCTGGACTTGACATTGGGATGTCATGATACGAGACCTCTTATGGATTATTGTGATGGACAAGACCCATCTATGCTAGTCCGTATTTGTTTGTGAGTTTCAATGTCAGTTAGCTTTCCTTGGCATGGATCGTGTACTCCGCGTACCGTAGGAGTGCTTTGGTGTACCAGTTACAATAATGAAGGTGCTTAAGGCTTATCGGGTTTTCCGAAGTGTCTGTTGGGTGCCAAAGTAATCCCGGCAAGGAACACTGGACAGCGGTCAAGAATATCCTGAAGTACCTGAAAAGGACTAAGGAAATGTTTCTCGTCTACGGAGGTGACGAAGAGCTCGTCGTAAAGGGTTACGTCGACGCTAGCTTCGACACAGATCTGGATGACTCAAAGTCACAAACCGGATACGTGTATATTTTGAATGGTGGGGCAGTAAGCTGGTGCAGTTGCAAGCAGAGCATTGTGGCGGGATCTACATGTGAAGCGGAGTACATGGCAGCCTCGGAGGCAGCACATGAAGCAATTTGGGTGAAGGAGTTCATCACCGACCTAGGAGTCATACCCAATGCATCGGGGCCAGTCAAACTCTTCTGTGACAACACTGGAGCTATTGCACTTGCCAAGGAGCCCAGGTTTCACAAGAAGACAAGGCACATCAAGCGTCGCTTCAACTCCATTCGTGAAAATGTTCAAGATGGAGACATAGATATTTGTAAAGTACATACGGACCTGAATGTAGCAGATCCGTTGACTAAACCTCTCCCTAGAGCAAAACATGATCAACACCAGAATTCCATGGGTGTTCGATTCATCACAATGTAACTACATTATTGACTCTAGTGCAAGTGAGAGACTGTTGGAAATATGCCCTAGAGGCAATAATAAAAGCATTATTATTATATTTCCTTGTTCATGATAATTGTCTTTATTCATGCTATAAATGTGTTATCCGGAAATCGTAATACATGTGTAAATAATAGACACCAACATGTCCCTAGTAAGCCTCTAGTTGACTAGCTCGTTGATCAACAGATAGTCATGGTTTCCTGACTATGGACATTGGATGTCATTGATAACGAGATCACATCATTAGGAGAATGATGTGATGGACAAGACCCAATCCTAAACATAGCATAAGATCGTATAGTTCGTTTGCTAGAGTTTTCCAATGTCAAGTATCTTTTCCTTAGACCATGAGATCGTGTAACTCCCGGATACCGTAGGAGTGCTTTGGGTGTACCAAACGTCACAACGTAACTGGGTGACTATAAAGGTATACTACGGGTATCTCCGAAAGTGTCTATTGGGTTGACATGGATCAAGACTGGGATTTGTCACTCCGTATGACGGTGAGGTATCACTGGGCCCACTCGGTAATGCATCATCATAATGAGCTCAAAGTGACCAAGTGTCTGGTCACGGGATCATGCATTACGGTACGAGTAAAGTGACTTGCCGGTAACGAGATTGAACGAGGTATTGGGATACCGACGATCGGATCTCGGACAAGTAACATACCGATTGACGAAGGGAATTGTATGCGGGGTTGCTTGAATCCTCGACATCGTGGTTCATCCGATGAGATCATCGAGGAGCATGTGGGAGCCAACATGGGTATCCAGATCCCGCTGTTGGTTATTGACCGGAGAGCAATCTCGGTCATGTCTACATGTCTCCCGAACCCGTAGGGTCTACACACTTAAGGTTCGGTGACGCTAGGGTTGTAGGGATATGTATATGCAGTAACCCGAATGTTGTTCGGAGTCCCGGATGAGATCCCGGACGTCACGAGGAGTTCCGGAATGGTCCGGAGGTAAAGAATTATATATAGGAAGTGCTATTTTGGCTATCGGGACAAGTTTCGGGGTCACCGGTATTGTACCGGGATCACCGGAAGGGTCCCGGGGGTCCACCGGGTGGGGCCACCTGCCCCGGGGGGACACATGGGCTGTAGGGGTGCGTCTTGGCCTGTATGGGCCAAGGGCACCAGCCCCAAAAGGCCCATGCGCCAAGAGATAAGGAAGGGAAGAGTCCCAAAGGGGGAAGGCACCTCCTAGGTGCCTTGGGGAGGAGGGATTCCTTCCTTGGCCGCCGCCCCCCCTAGGAGATTGCATCTCCTAGGGCCGGCGCCCCCCCTAGGCTCCCTATATATAGTGGGGGGGAAGGAGGGCCTCTCACCCCACGCTTTTGGTGCCTCCCTCTCCCTCTCCAACACATCCTCCTTCTCCATAGTGCTTGGCGAAGCCCTGCCGGAGTACTGCAGCTCCATCACCACCACGCCGTCGTGCTGCTGCTGGAGCCATCTTCCTCAACCTCTCCTTCCCCCTTGCTGGATCAAGAAGGAGGAGACGTCACGCTGACCGTACGTGTGTTGAACGCGGAGGTGCCGTCCGTTCGGCGCTAGGATCTCCGGTGATTTGGATCACGTCGAGTATGACTTCCTCATCCCCGTTCTTTGAACGCTTCCGCGCGTGATCTACAAAGGTATGTAGATGCAATCCAATCACTCGTTGCTAGATGAACTCCTAGATGGATCTTGGTGAAACCGTAGGAAAATTTTTGTTTTCTGCAACGTTACCCTACAGTCAACTCCCACTAGCGTCTCAAAAATCTCAAGCTCTCCCATCTTCTTCAGATCTTGTTGAAGAATATAAAAATTGGAATGAGTGAATACTTCGGCAGCATGCTTCTCAATATCCTTATATTCTGTGACTGATGGTGGCAATGACTGATTTGAAACACAGTCATCATGCGCCTCGTTCTCACGTAGTCGAACTATGCAATTCTCATAATGCACAACTAGGTCAACAATAGTCATACCGCCGTCCAGGTGAAGGTGAAGACAAGAGTTAAGGCTTTCACTCCTCTGATTACTGCGCATACCCAGAAAAAAACCATCGGACAGATATGATGCTGCCCACAGACTCCTCTTCCTGTACATCCTACTCAGCCACTCTTCTGTTTTATCAGTCTTCCATTTACGGACGAAAGCGTGCCATCTCGCCTCAAAGTTGGCTGGAGAGGTGGAGTAGTACAAGAGTGCCCTAAACTCATTTAGCGATTTGTAATTAAGGTGCTTCTGCATGTTTTTTTCCATGTGCCATGAGCAGAGATGGTGCAACACATCAACCAAAACCAACCGAATAGCTCGTATCATTGCAGCGTCTCCATCTGTGATGATTGACCTTGGCTTTTTCTGACAATTGGCCCTCAGGAATGTCTGGAGCAGCCACACATACGTCGCTTCGGTCTCGTCGGACACAATGGCACAACCAAAAACTGTGGTGCAACGGTGATTATTTACACCAACAAAGGGGATAAACGGCATACCATATCTGTTCATCTTATACGTGCTGTCGAACACAGTCACATCTCCATACAACTGATAGTCCCGCCGCGACTGTGCATCACACCAGAACATGCTCTTCAAACGGCCCTCCTTATCGAGCACGTACTCAAAGAAAAAGTCTGGATCCTTCTCCTTTTTGCTCCTCATAATCCCGATTGCCGTGTTAGCATCACCCTTCGCAATCAACTTCATTTTTTCTCGGCAACATAGGTTGTACATGTCTCGTCTCAGAAACCCACACTTATCATACGAGCCATACCTGCTAATGAAGTTGTCGACGATGATATGCTTTCTGATCCCAGCTCCCTCCATCGCCAAGATCTCAGCTATCTGGTGATCTCCCATCACTCGATGTGACCACAGAAATACCACCTCATCTGGTCTAGCTAACAAATGGTTGTGATCATCCATAAAAGCTGCCACGAACCAAACTCCACGTCCTTTGTCCAACTTCACGACTAAATGTGCGCCACACTCGCAACGAGTCTCAGGTCTTAGCCTGCGGGTACGGCCCTCCGGGTTTAAAAATTTACTGAGACGTTTTCCTGCCCTCGAGCAAACGTATCGCCTATACCGAACAGTGGTTGAAAGTCCTTTTCCTCGTTTCACCTTATCTTTTCTGATACTGAATCCACGGTCTTTGGCGTAGTTATTATAGAACATGTAGGCCTTCCATTGTGATGCAAATGTCATACCCATAACCTTCAACTGTGTTTCCAGCGCACGTTGCTGGATTTCAGCTTCCTCAATGTCCATATTAGCTCCATCCTCATGCTCATATTCATCATCACCACTCCAACCATCAAAGTTAGCCTACAATATTCCACATAAGCAAGTGTAAGCTGTCATCAACAAGTTTTTGTTATTCAATGACATCTTAAATTTTGGACCGAACCTGGCTTATGTTATCCGCGAAAGATTCAACACCATGATTTTCCTCGTTCAGGACGTCAATATCCTCCTGCACATAAAAAAATCATATGCACATGTAAGTACCATATGGTTCTTCATCCGACGAAAAGATTGTACACAACACTTACGTTTTCACTACAAGCACCCTCCTCCTTCTTTTGAAAATCCTCCTCAGGTAAATTATCGTACACGACCAGGATTCATTGTCGCTGCCATCATCATCATCTTTACTATCATTACCATTCGTACGATCAACACTATCGCTACCATCCCACTCACTCGTGTCCAAAAACAGATCCGTAAATGCAGTTTCTTTATCCATTGAATGATCTCACAACCAACACTGCAATATTATAATAAAAATTGATCTATCAATTTTAAATCAAATTAAATGTACTACGATCATACAGATGACAACTTCTTATCTAACAAGTGATTGCACATAATTATTTACAGATACAATTTTTTGACAAACTAGACGGCTTACATGGCGTGCACGTGCACTTCGGCCGGCCTGGCGTGGCTGCGGACGGCGAGGACGTTCCCGGAGAGGTTGATCACGGAGTTGCGTGCGGCGACGGCGTCCACGTAGGCCACGTCACCGCGACGACCTGCACGGAGGCGACATCACGTACGGCGGGCGACTCCAACAACGTCCGCGCCGGCCAGATCCCGGGTGAAGACGGGAAAATGGTTGGCGATCGGCGGGGAAAGGCGGGGATCGGCCGGACGGGAAGACGTTGGAATTGGCAGCGTGATCGCGGCTAGATCGGCAGGGAAAGGCGGCGATCGGCGGGTAAGGGCGGCGATCTGCGGGGCGGGGCGACGTTGGAACGGGCCGCGTGATCAACGCAGGTCGTGGTTTTTTTGTTTCGCACGAAGGGGGAGAGGGTAGATGCGAGCCGACCGTATCGGCTCGAGCCATGCGCTCGGCTCTACCTGTATGGGCACGCCGCATACGGCGCGGGATACGTTAAGCACCGTATGCCCAAAATGCCCTTATACGTTAAGCGAGGGGGGGTGTACCCAAGCAGACCTCCTGAAAAAAATAGATATCCCAAAACATCATTTATAGAGTGTCGTATTATTTGCAATATTTTTCAGCATTCACACAATTTGTTCTTAGCGGTGGTTCGCAATAATGGCTCATGCACTGCATTGCAATAGCGTGGGTACTTGGAAACTTAAGCCTGATTGAGACCAATGCATTGCTGTCCGAGTTTCAGATGTTTAAGATAGGCACGCAACGCTGAAACAATGGTTTTTAATTTAATTATCCAATTCCCCCCATACTACCTTGCTTGTTCATGGTAGCCAGTTCCCGGAGGTTTTTAATGTGGATCTCTGTTGGGAAGTTTATGTGTAGTGGCATATGCAATCGTCTGAAGCTTGCAGGCTGTGAGTTGAGGTCTAGGAAACCAAGTCAGGTAACTGATGGATGCATTCATTTCAAGCGCTTTCATTGAACCGCATATGCACTGCAAATCTCTTTGGCTGAAATGGAGTAAGGTGGTGGTGCATGTCAAATTCATGTAAGCGCGCTCGTCCCCACTTTCCGGAAGCTGGGAAGGTATGGAACTGACCGCTGTTCTTCTTTCAGCAACTGTCAAGTAAGGCCCCTCTTACAGAAAGTTGATTTCAACGTGGCTTTAATCGCATTCAACCAAGTTTATGACTTGTGTTTCTGTTACTGCTGCACTTACACACACCTTCGCATGTGTCGGTCAGCCAGGAAGTAACTGCATTTTCATGGATATAGAGCACTGGACCATCTCCAATGGTGTCACTTTCATTCACCTCTTCCCTCCAACTCGGCGCCCAGGCTATAAGAACGAGACGAGATGAGAGTGGGTGGAGCACCTTCCACTCCCCTTGGATATCTGTAAGGCAGAGTGAACTGGAGATGGGTCTGAGCTCAAGCCTAGTGCCAGTGGCATCTGCACTGCTCCTCTTGTGCTGCTTCACTGCTCGTAAGTTACTAACTGCAAATTTCCTTCCTTAGTTTCCGTCTGAAATGCATCGATCATGGATATCTACAAGTACTTCTCGAGTAGTAGAACTTCAAGACAGTTTGCTTAATCTGCTGCCATGCCATGGCAGGGAATGCTGCCGCCGCTGCTGCGAGTGGTGGCGATGGCGGTGGTCTGAGGCTCAACTTCTACTCCGAGAGCTGCCCGAGGGCGGAGGAGATCGTCAAGGAGCAGGTGAGGAGGCTGTACGAGGAGCACGGCAACACGGCCGTGTCGTGGCTCCGGGCCCTCTTCCACGACTGCACCGTCAAGTCCTGCGACGCCTCGCTGCTCCTGGAGACCGACGCCGCCACGGGCCTCGTCTCCGAGCAGGCCTCCCCGAGGAGCTTCGGCATGCGCAACTTCAAGTACGTGGGCGCCATCAAGTCCGCCCTGGAGCGCGAATGCCCGGGGACAGTGTCGTGCGCCGACGTGCTCGCGCTGGCCGCCAGGGACGGCGCGGCCATGCTGGGCGGGCCGGCGGCGATCCCGATGCGGACGGGGCGGCGGGACGCCACGGAGAGCCGGTACGGCGAGGTGGAGCGGTACGTCCCGAACCACAACGACACGGTGTCGGCGGTGCTGTCCCGGTTCGCGGCCATGGGGCTGGACGCGGAGGCCGTTGTGGCGCTGCTGGGCGCGCACTCGGTGGGCCGCGTCCACTGCAACAACCTGGTGGCGCGGCTGTACCCGGCGGTGGACGGCGGCATGGAGCCGGCGTACGGCGCGTACCTGCGGGGCCGGTGCCCGACGGCGGACGCGAGGGAGGACACCCGCGACGTGGCGTACGCGCGCAACGACCGCGCCACGCCCATGGTGCTCGACAACATGTACCACAAGAACCTGCTGAAAGGCCGGGGCCTCCTGCTCGTGGACCAGCGGCTCGCCTCCGACCCGCGCACCGCACCGTTCGTGAAGAAGATGGCGGCCGATAACGGGTACTTTCGTGAGACGTTCGCGGCGGCGCTGGTGAGGATGTCGGAGAACGGGCCGCTCACCGGCGGGCAGGGGGAGGTCAGGAAGGACTGCAGGTTCGTCAACGCTAAGTAAGGGCTAGTGATCAGTGGCAAGACGTGATCGTGTGTGTGTGTGTATGTGCTCGTGGCGTGGGGCACGAAAATAATTCAGAGGAAGTGATGAAGGGGCCATGTATCATGTGTGGCTGTTTGCATGCTTGGCTTGCTGTATGAGCATGCATGATGCCTCCCTGTACCTGATGGATATGCGTTATCTGAATTCGCTGTAATAGTTTTCAACGTCTGCAACACTGAAAATCTCGAAATGGAATTCTGCCGACCTACGTAGAACAAGTAGCACGATAGTATGGCAGGAGGCATTGATGAACTAAACTCATCTATTCCAGCGTTGCGTGCTATATACTGTACTACTTGTTCCGTCCCCAGCAGTTTATAAGGGCTGTATACTTGTATTGTACTACATGAGCGACCCTTATTTTGATATGGAGGAAATACTAAATTATATTGCATGCTAGAACAATTTAATACTCAAAATACAAACCCACATCCACATGGGTACATATCATGTCATCCGTAAGATTCTCAGGGCATTATTGGCACACCCACGACGAAAAACAACGTGAACGACAAATATGATTCATATGGCCAAGTTCGATCAGAAGCAAGTGGACGGATACCCCCAAGTTTCAGAAAATCTCCAGTTTGGTTTCGTCGGCACAGCATCACTTTCTGCCTGATCTGATGAAGTTGTACGGCTATTTTATGTCAAGAAAAGTAGCCCATAATTTTCAAGTGTGTTCACGGTCACAAGATGGGGGGATTCGTATAGCGGCCGGGTGCTACTACTTATTTTTGCTCCAACTTCAACCTTTTATTTTGAGAGAGAGAGAGAGCGCGCGCTCCAACTTGAACCAAACTCGCTTGATCAAACCCTGTTTCCCCGCTCTCCTATGCTATATCAATGAAAGCCAACAGCAATGCATCATGCTGGATCTTAAAAAATAAATAAAAGTTCTCTCTCTCTCTTTTTTTTTACTTCTCTCTCACGAACGAATTCCTTGAGATGAGCTTAACAAAACGCTTGTTACAGTGGGGAGATGGATTCTTGGCGCAGCCCGGAAGAGAGGTCCTCATTAAATCAGTAGCACAAGTCCTACCCCATGTACATCAAGTTTTTAAACTTCCGTTTTCTGTTTGTGACGAGCTCACAAGAATGGTCAGGAGCTACTATTGGGGCTCGGCGCAAGGGAAGAG